>NC_092353.1:79796461-79995785 GCF_963676685.1 Mytilus edulis | reverse complement strand
TCAGCAGTAATTATAACGACTTCAGATTTGTGCACACACAACATGATCGTTATAACCCTATAAACCAACAAATATTATGGATACCCCGTGTACTTGGTCATAAAGTTATGGTATACTTGTATGTGCTTGTAATATGACACAATATTAAAAATTTTACCAATTGATATAATATAAAGAGATGGGATACGATTGTCAATGAGACAATTTATTATTCACTAGGGTCCAACAGTGTATTTTTTCATGTTCTTAGCAACCATGAATTACCGGTAAGTCCTTTTTTCTACCTTCAACAATGAACAAAACCCAATTTTTCTGATTCTACAAGTGGTTTTGGAGAGGGGACATAAAATGACAAGTAAAAATTACAATTTAAGAAACACAAACAAGCAGCATTAAATGTATTATAAGTTTATAGTCTCTCAGGGAAACCAACAGTGCATGGGGTTGAGGGAGAAAGAAAGAAAAGTATAATACTGTAGTGAGAATTTAAGGGTCTGTGCTTTTGAATCATATTTTTTTTCTCCTCAAGAGTGATCTATTTTAGCAATTATACACAAATTATGTGTCCAAAATAACTTTCAAAAATCAGAGCTGCTAAAATTATATATTTATCATTAGGAGACACCAAAAGACAGTGAATCCTGGGGTAACATTTACTGTGTATATGAGCACAATGTACTATTTTACACATGGTTTCCTTCACTTTCGAACAATTCAGTTTCAACTCAACATTGTCAATTATATTTCCATTCAAGTGGGAAAATATTCAAACATAATTTTCTATTTTAACATTCCTTTTATGTTTAATTGATTTCAAAATGAAAAGATGTGGATTATTACAAAGAGCTGTAATTATTACGCACTCCATCTATGAGTTGATCCGGGGAGAAAAGGCATGCGGCAAAATCATTAAAATCAATTTACCAGTATCAGACTTTTAACACTGGTCGTTTCTTTTGTATGATGAAAGAATATCGTATTCCAACAAATCGTTTGTGAAGTGAAAAATCGTGAGTTGTTAAATAAAACTGGACCACCAAAGAAAACCGCGTCTGTAATATTAAGGGGTTGATCTAGTCTAGAGGAAGATTTAAATTATAAACGATTTAAATAAATAAGTTTTATTAAAAAAAAAAAAAATATTTAAGATATATAGCTTTTGAACCAAAGGTTTTGAAGGCTGATGGTCTATCTTTTTCAAGTCATTAATTTTAGAAACTAGTTTGGTTATAATAATATGGTATTGGCTATTGCTGTTCATATTTAACTATAAAGATAATAATAAAAAAATAAAATGCTTGGTTGAATTAAGAAATCTCGAGGTATTCAATTATTTTTCTACATTTGTTTAGTTTAAGATCATGCAGTCAAGAAAAGACTCTCAATTAAAATCTTTCAGACCCTGACTCTCTTTATAGATCTGACAGATAAAAATGTTATTTCATTCATTATTATCAAAGCAACTTGAATATTTGATTGGCCAGCCTTATTATGAACACTTCAAATGTAAAATAGTGTTACAAAATCAAAGACGTTGCCGGAATCTTTAGATTTTTTCACCATTTTGCACTGTTCTGGCCCCTGAGACTCAGTGGTCAAGTGGTCTAAATAGTGGAACTGCGGAATCACTGGTCTGTCAACACTGCAGGAGTGACCAACTCAAAACATCAGTGTTGACACTTATAAGTAAATTCTGGCAGGTGCACTAAACCTTTATCTTAATTGACTAGAATTTTCAGTTTTCCAACAGAATGGTTCTTTCTGCTCACTCCAGCTTCCTCCACCAATGAAAACTGACTGCCACAATGGGCACAATAGTGTTGAAAGAGGTATTTAACACCAATCAATCAATCAATCAGTCAATCTACCTGTGACTGAAAGGTAGTAAGGAAACAACATTAGTATTATTGAAAAGTTCTAGGGAGTGATATGACAGCAATCTAAAAGATTATTGTTTGCATGGACTCACATTTACTGGTGCTTGTGCTAACCATTCTGTGTGGTTTCAATTACTTCAAATTGCTAGAAGACATTGCACGCCACAGGCATGCAGAACATGATTGCAGCAAGCATTAATGCTTGTGGTTTGGTTTCAGTAGAGAACAGAGTTTTTTCAGTCACAAAGCAATATTTTGAATGTTAAGAAATCGGTATTTATTTGTGTAGAAAGAATCATTGAAGCGTGACATTTGACTACAAAGTTAATTGAACTAATAATAGTTGATTTTATCTCAAAAGACTTCACTTAAATCTTTTACAATTTTCTTTTGACATTTTATATTATCTTACAAAAACCTACTTTTAAATATCTTTTAGCATGATTTCCTTGGATAGGCTAATTGACTTTTGACTAATTTGAGAAACATTTAGTCTTGTTTCTATTTGAGGTCATTGGTGATTCACAGGTTCAATATTTTCGTAAGTGATTTGTTGGTAGGTTATTTAAGGTGTCTGTTCATTTAAAACCAATATTTCTGTCTATTTTGTTTTTCCATCAATATACAGAAACCTTGTATGGCCTGCATTGACGGGCAGAAAAAAAAAACTCATAATAAAGTTCTGTGGTCATATTTTTTCTTCTTCTTAGAAACCAAGTTACATGTATAATGTATCTTGAATTGAGAAAAATTGGTATTTGATTTTTTGGTTTTTTTTTTATTAATTTGTAATTTTAATAAGAAGCCAAAATGATTTCCGAAAATATGTTGTATACTTTTGTTCTCCAATGATAAACCTGTTACTGTACTAACAAAAAGACACACACCAAAGATTAACACACCTTCAGTCTAACATGTCTAAGTAAATATTTTGTAGAACAGATTATGATGATCAAAACCTTGGAAAGTCTTGAAAAGTGAAAAATTAAACTCAAAATGTACACACGTACATCTACCTAGGCCTGTAAATTCAAAACATAATTCTGCGTAAAAAAATATTTCTTTATATCTTTAAATGAGAATTTTTTTTAAACATGCAAGCTGTTCCTTTAAAGAACTTTTGTAAGAGTCAGGTGCACACTTCAGGTCGGTATTTATTTGACTTGGGATACAAAAGTGAAATTGATTTTTTCTCGTTTCTTATACTCTGCATATTCATTGATATTGTCCTTTGGTATAATTGGGTTTAGTTGAAAGTCTTACCATTACCTATATAATTAAAACACTTTAAAGAAAAGTTTTGTCCAAATAAACATTAATGTATTTGCTTGACAAATCAGAAAGATAAAAGATAGGAATACTGAATAGCTTAACTTTCACACAAGTTGGATCAACGGCCATTCAAATACATGATTTTAGATGTATTTATTGCAAATGTTGTGGGATTTGATTTTTTTTCCTTTAACTGCATCTGAAGTGATTTTATTTGAATAGGCCTCATGAAGGGATATTGTATTTACCTGGCGGTGTCACTATCTGTACTGAATACGTAATGAGCTTACCGTTTTATCGTAGGAAAATATCAACGGTGAAGAGCCGTGTTGTGGGATTTACATTTTATATTGATTTTAAGCTAGAAATAATCAGTAAATTCTTGATGTGGTTACAATTTTATAAGTTGAATATGTGTCATTTGGTAAAATAGATTGATAAATGTTTTGTTCGGAAACTGTTTAAGTTGTGGTAAAAACTCTTCTACGGGGATCGTTTCAGGACTGACTTCAGATTTAAACAAAACATGGAGTTTAACCTTTTTATAGTGCATATGTTTTTAACGTGTAATATCTGGAAAAATAATCCTGTTTAGCATACAATTTTTGGAGAAAGGTGTATAAGAAGAGAAAAAGTTTTGTAGATTTAAAGGAGTATTGTGTGTCTTATTTTCAAGGAGAAAACTATAGAATCAAATAGATATGGTTTTATTTAAAGTGAAAGGAAATATTCTTAAGAATTGAAATTTAGAGGATCTTATAGAGTTAATGATAAAAGGGAATATAGATGGAATTCTAAATAAGATGTTATTTTATACAAAATGGAGTTCAAAGTTCATATGATTGACATATTCAGAACATGAAAAAGGAATATAACTCATGGGTATGTATTTTAAGGTATTTAGAAGACAACAGTCATGTGAACGAATTTTCATCCTCTTTTTTTTTTAAACATTAACATTGTAAAGGAAACTTGAAAAGGTTCTAATTTTGAGTGTTTCTACAAGTTATATATATACTATAGTATAACAATACCACTATAATAACTTACACTGTTTGAAAAGTCTTAAGAATCTGAGCTGCAATATCCCTTAATCGCACCATCAGACTGTTTTTAACTTGCACCTGTATTTTCTTGCACCTTTGTTGTCACACCCAGCATGGGCAATAGTACGATAATACTCAATTAGAGGACTGCACTGTATTGGAAGAAGAGGAAGATTTGTTGTCACACCCAGCATGGGCAATAGTGTGATAATACTCAATTAGAGGACTGCACTGTATTGGAGGAAGAGGAAGATTTGTTGTCACACCCAGCATGGGCAATAGTGTGATAATACTCAATAAGAGGACTGCACTGTATTGGAAGAAGAGGAAGATTTGTTGTCACACCCAGCATGGGCAATAGTGTGATAATACTCAATTAGAGGACTGCACTGTATTGGAGGAAGAGGAAGATTTGTTGTCACACCCAGCATGGGCAATAGTGTGATAATACTCAATTAGAGGACTGCACTGTATTGGAGGTAGAGGAAGATTTGTTGTCACACCCAGCATGGACAATAGTGCGATAATACTCAATTAGAGGACTGCACTGTATTGGAGGAAGATGAAGATTTGTTGTCACACCGCGCATGGGCAATAGTGCGATAATACTCAATTAGAGAACTGCACTGTATTGGAGGAAGAGGAAGATTTGTTGTCACACCCAGCATGGGCAATAGTGCGATAATACTCAATTAGAGGACTGCACTGTATTGGAAGAATAGAAAGAAGAACCATAATGGCTTGGTGGTCTAATGGTAGCATATTAATGTCTCTACATCTCTAAGAATGAAGGTTTTCGGTTAATTCCTGACAAGATCAAAAATAGATTTGATAATTGGTATTTTCTTTGATGCCACTTTATTATGGCATTAATAAGTAAGAACAGAAGCTTTCTTATTTTGTACCCCATACTCCTCCTTAATTGGCCTGTATCATCAGTTATTTACAGAAGCTCCCTAAAAAATAATTGAAGTACAAAGTTGAAGAGCATTTATAAAGGATTCCAAAATTCAGAAGGTTTCGCCAAATAAAGCTGAAGAAATACTATCTTAGAGACAGTACATTACATTGATTACAAACATGACAAAAGGGGCTTCCCATTATCTAGAAAGATGTTTATTTTGAAAGCAAACAGTAGCTGGTACATTTGTCATGTTTATTTGTATTTAATCATGGCTTATAACTGTAACAACTGACTTGTGAGTTTACGTTAAAATGTCACTTAATTTTCTGGCTTAGTCTGCTTGTTGATTAAATTGTTGTCAATTGTAAATAGAAAATTCTCAGAGCAACTCAGAATAACATATAGAAATCCTACACCATTGAGAAAACTTGTAATGTGATAAAGGATCCTACCCAGGATCGACTACGGGTAAATGAATAGACTGCCGGTCACTGCCCAGAGTGGTACTTATACTAGCATTGACAAAACACATTAAGGTTTAAAACGTGTAAAGTCATGACAGCAGTATTATAAAGGTACAGAATCTTTTACTGAGGACATTGTTTATTTAGAAAAGGGGGAGGTGTAACTTCAGATTCTAAGTTGTCAGCGTTAATAGTTTATTATAAGTCCATAAATGAGACAGTTGTATACAAGCCACATAAGTTATGTTGTACTGGAAACACCTCATATTATTAAGTGACTACATGTAGATGTTGCAAGTTAACTCCCCTTAAAATGCAATGTTAGATGCTATACAACAATAACAATTGAAATTGAAAAGATTTTAGCATGACACTCATAATGCTGAAATCATGAACAAAACTGACACATTTTGATATAGAGTTTTTCAATCTCTTTTAAGCTTACCCCTGACAAAAAAATGTTCCACTCTCAGTTCGACTGCCAAGAATAAATCATATATGATCAAATTTAGAAAATATTCACAAAGATGTGTTAGAAAATTTCTTACTGAAGAAACTACTGGTAATCTATTAGATATAATTTCTTTTTGAAAGCAGATTTGGTCAGTTTATAGATCCATTTTCTTTATTTTTTCTCTGTTTATGAGTGCAAATGCATTAAATTTTAAAGTACAGAAAAATTAAGGTGAAGTGAAAAAGGGTCTTTTGAATACTTTTCACACCTATCAGTTGAAAGAAGACTTATCAAAAAAGCAGAATGTTATTAAAATTGCCTCGTTAATCATTAAATGTCTATTGTTAAAAGGACATATCAAAATTATCTCTATATTAACCCACCCACATAGTGGAGACCAGGTAGAATTTGTAACATGTCGCTTCCAACCATCTGATAAACGTAAAGAAAGAAATTTAACATGTATTTGTTCATAGATGTAATTTGAGGTAATTTTGTAAGGAAGTGTGATGTCTTGATTGTGGGTAAAGTAACAGCCTGGCATATATATGATATGAACGCTGACTGGACTTGGCCACTGAGCATGAGCAGACATAATTTAAAACAAAAACTGTTTATCCATGTTTCACACTACAAAAGTTAGATCAGATGGTTTTTTTTACAATTTCACACTATATTTATTTATAATCAGCAATATTAGATTTTATGTAAATTCTTTTCTCAATAATTTCGTACACCATTCTGCAATAGTAATAGAAAAAATAGTGAAATTCTTATAGAAAAGCTGATTATTCCCCCTTTTGAAATCTTGTAAATTTTGAGAACTCATTGAAATTCATGTATGCAGAGTTTAGTATGACATCCATTATCACTGTACTAGTATACATATTTTTAGGGGCCAGCTGAAGGACACCTACAGGTGCAGGAATTCTCGCAACATTGAAGACTCATTGGTGGCCTTCGACTGCTGTCTGCTCTATGGTCGGGATGTTGTCGCTTTGACACATTCCCCATTTCCTTTCTCAATTTTATGAATAGGTAGTTATCTCCCCTTTTGATATTGTGATATATATATATATGAGACCAGACAATTATTTCATGATGATTTAATAATCTTTTGAATAGAATTAAATTTACCAACAATTTATCACTGCTCAGAGTAGACTGTCACCAACTATTTGTTCCCTTTGTGTAAAAATATATTTTTGCACTTGAATTGAAGAAAAAATAATTTGACAGAGGGTATGACATCCAATTTTATCTGAACTATGCAAACTGTAAAGGGAGGGTCTTGAATGGGTATATATTCTTCATTGATGTAAAGATTATTAACTTTTTGTCACATTTAGGGATAATTTATGTTGTTTATGATTGAAAATTTAATGTATTGCTATCTCAAATCAGGGCAGGACAAAGTTACTTTTGAAAAGGTAAATCTCTTTGACATAGGTTTGTAAATTTTAGTACTTACTGATTATTTTTGAAAGATCTAGTAATATCTAGATAGGAAGGTAGCAGTTGCAGAGAATAAAGGTACTATAATCCGTTTTGTGGGTATATATAATTTCAATATTTCCAATAAAATTATTAAAAATAATATCAGATTTTAAAATGAATTCATAAAAAATTAAGTGACTTGCATAAAGTGAAGCTATTAATATTTGAATTGAGATGTTTAAAATAGATAAATTGTACAATTCTCTTTTGTGTTGATTTTTGAAAATGAATCAATTTACAGAATGGATATGACTTGCACAAAATAATTTCTATATACAGAACATGCCAACAGTCAGATCAAATCAATACATTGCACAGTTTGAACCAAGGAACAATGGGGAATTCTACTTTCACTGACTAAATTTGTTTTGATCAAAATTGATTTTATTATCTTTAAGAACATTTTGAAGTTTTCCCTGGTCTTATTAAGTAGACCAGACCTCACTTAAAGCATCTATGTGTATTCCTCAGAGCTACAAAAATATTTGGATTAGTGAGGGCTGGCTTTTGAATTGAAGTTTAGTTTCTTTTTTTCATAAAAAATAGAATATAGGTTAATTCCTGCATTTGTAAGTTTGTCTAACAGGTTTGAACTATTTCTGCCAAATTTAACTTAAGGTTAACAGGTAAGTGTACACTTAATTGTGTCTTTAATTTGTCCATTCAAGAATTGACTACAGAACCACAAAATAAATCTCAGTTTAAGATAGTGTCATTTAACCAACCTATAGAGTGTATAGTCTCGTGTGACCATTCTATGGAGTGGACAGTTTCATGACAACCCTATGGTGTCAGTCTCTTGTGACTACTTTGTTGAGTGGATGGTCTCTTGTGACCACTCTATTGAGTGAATGGTATCTTATCATGCTTATGATCACTCTATTGAGTTTATGGTCTCATGTGACCACTCTATTGAGTTTATGGTCTCATGTGACCACTCTATTGAGTGGATGGTCTCTTGTGACCACCCTATTGAGTGGATGGTTTCATGTGACCACCCTATAGAGTGAATGGTCTCATGTGACCTCCCTATAGTGAATGGTCTCATGTGACCACCCTATAGAGTGAATGGTCTCATGTGACCACTCTATTGAGTGAATGATATCTTATAATCACTCTATTGAGTGAATGGTCTCGTGTGTTTGGTATCTTGTGATCACTCTATTGAGTACATAGTCTCGTGTGACCACTCTATGGAGTGAACAGTCTCATGTGGCCACCCCATGGAGACTCTTGTGATCCCCTTTAGGAGTAACAGTCTCATGTGACCCTATTGACTGGGCATGACATTTATTTAAAATTGAAAATATTAAGAACATATATTAATCTATGATATAATTTTTTTTTCTTCTTCATATTAGTCTACAAAATTAAAGGTTAGATTTGAGTGGACTTTTGTTCGGTTTATGTTCAATGGTGGGTAGGTGGACAATTGTCTGCCCAGCTGTACTGCTTTTATTAAAACATTATGTTATAATTTTGCTCCTTAGGTTATTAAAATGATTCTTTGCATGGTCATATTATTACACTGTAAATAGATCTATGCATTAATTTTATAAATTGTGAGAAATTCCTGACAATAATTTAGGAGAGATATTTAAATTTTATGTCCCATCGACATTGTCCCGTTGTCATACAGTTACTTCTTGTTGAAAATATCACACAGATTTTCCTCCTATTGAATAAAATTAGCATTTCATAGTATAAATTTAAAAATATTTATGTAGGGATGTATTCTTGTTAATTATTGGTGTACAAATGAATTACGACCGTTTATACGAATTTTTATCTGGACAATGAGGTGGGAGCATCTTAGATTTCCTCCAATTATACTTATGTAATGTGATATTATTCGTTAAATATGGGGTACATTCACATATATCTTATTTGCCTTTTATAAGTATAACAATTTAAAATTTAAAACTAATTTATGTTTCACAGTTTTTTTTCCCATAAAATTCAGAAGCTGTTATAAATGTTTGTAATCTGTTTTGCTATGTCATGAAAGACAGAATTTTGGAAATTATGTAAGGCACCTGACTTAATGCCACTCAATCATACAATGACAATTAAAAGTTAAAGAAAATTAAGTAGTAATCTGTAGGGTACTGTCAAATGCATTCTTTCAAGGTGGCTAAAACTGTTTAAGTAAACAATGGAAATGGGGAATATGTCAAAGAGACAGCAATTGACCAAAGAGTACAAATACATATTGAGAACTGCACCAATGGGTCTTCAAAATAGCAAGAAACTCCTGTACCTGGAGATGGACTTTGACCGCTGGCCCCTTAATAAGAATGTGAACTAAAGTTCAGTATATCAATTATTAAAATAATCATCATCAACATCAACAACACCACTCCACTGCCACAGTACGTTATTCAGAGCATGGCCTGGTATCTAAATTCTCTGATGAGTTTTTACACTATTTCTGAATTTTATAGTTCATACATTAATCTAGCTTGAATTTTGATTTGTTGTAGATATGACAGAAGGTGAAGATAAATCTGTCAGTGAATTGTTACGACAGGCAGCAAGTCAAGGACAGTTTGATCTGGTGAAAGAACTCGTCAAAACTGGTGCCAAGTTCAGTTCGGATCAAGTAAGTCATCTGCCTTTGAGAAAACTCATACTTTAGTCCTCTAAAGTCTGAGATTTCTTCGAGACTTTATTATTGCGATTGGTGAAAACTGGACAAATGTGAGATTTTTAGGATTTCAGTATTTTTATGCCCCACCTACGATAGTAGAGGGGCATTATGTTTTCTGGTCTGTGCGTCCGTTCGTTTTGTCCGTCCGTCTGTTCGTTCGTCCGTCCGTGTGTCCCGCTCCAGGTTAAAGTTTTTGGTCAAGGTAGTTTTTGATGAAGTTGAAGTCCAATCGACTTCAAACTTTATACACATGTTCCCTATGATATGATCTTTCTAATTTTAATGCCAAATTAGAGTTTTTACCCCAATTTCACGGTCCACTGAACATGGAAAATGATAGTGCGAGTGGGGCATTCGTGTACTGAGGACACATTCTTGTTTTAAAGATTTTTTCATACATTTATTACAATGTATTAGTTTTAAGACGTTTGCTTTGACCATTTGAAAGTTTCTTTAATCTTTAGTGAGCTTGGAGCTGAGCCAGGAAAGTAACAAGATATAACAGGAAAACAGTTGCTTAAACCTTGAATCATGGAAGACAAGAAAATTATGAGTTTTCCCTCGCAATGCCATGTACTTTAAGAAAACTCCTTAGGGGCCAGCTGAAGGACGCCTCCGGGTGCGGGAATTTCTCGCTACATTGAAGACCTGTTGGTGACCTTCTGCTGTTGTGTTTTTTTCTATGGTCGGATTGTTGTCTCTTTGGTACATTCCCCATTTCCATTCTCAATTTTATTCATATATCTTAATTTTAACATCTCAAATTGACAAACTTAGTAGACCAGAATCCACCAGATACACCAAAATTATGGATATCTAGAAATTACCATACAGTCAGTGTTCAACAATTAGACAGGTGTTTATATTATGCAATAAGTGTACAGCAACTATAAAATGTCCTAAATCCAAAAAACAAAAATCCAAAAAAAATTATAGTGAATGAATTAAACAGTTGTAAAAAATAATGAAAATGTTTTCGTTTTTTTCCTCAATATTTGAAACAATCTGTCTAGTCACAGAGATAGATAACAAAAATGAGGTATATATAAAGTCCTTGAACAATTATTAATGGATTCTTGAAATACAAAAACACACCTAAAAACAGAAGAAAAACATATGAATATGCCTGTTTAAGGTGGAACATAATCTTCCGATTTGTTGATAATGGCTGATCATAAAATTTTCTACCAGGGGTGTTATGGGTTCTTTATTGCTTCCTACGTACCCTCGTCAATTACATCGTAATAAACTTCGTTCCATCAAATAAAAAGAATGTGACAACAAGGGACATTTACTTGAATTCAGTGATTAAAATGTTCAATTTAAAGTTTCCTATTAAATTTATTGTATGTTTGACAAGTTTCATAATGTAACTTTATTAAAAGGATAATATAAAAGGGTGCAAAAGACAGTTTTTTTCAACAGACCCCAGGTGTATTGATTTTCATATAATGACCAGTCGTCGAATATTATAATTAACAATATAATAACGTTTTTCTTATCCTGGGCTGGTGAATGACAACTTGGATTAAGATATTATGATTAGAAATTTTGGATATGTGTTTAATACATACCCCCTAGGAGGTGGAAATAAAAAAAGAGTTGGAGGTTAAGTGGTAGTTAGTTCGTTGTATTGAATAAAGCCGTAGAAGTAGATATCTTCAAGGGTGTCTGAGACCTAAGCCAGCGAGTTATTTGTAGAACCTACTATCAGGGGTCAGCAGTTTTCAATTTTAACCATTTTTTTAGAAGCTTTATATAAGTTTTTAAATTACAAAAGATTAAGGCAAAGCAAATGTAAATGTTGTACATGTTTAAAAAACTTATTTTAAATAGAACAGGCTATTATTTGAACTTGGAATTATTTTTAATTATGGAATTTGGATAATTTCTGGTATTTGAAATTTTTAAGAAATTCTATGTTTATTTTGTACTTTTATGTTCTGTGTTGCGCTCAACACAATCTATTACAAAGAAGATAGTACATTTTCATTAGAATGTACTGTGCCGCGCACAACACTATCTATACAAAAAACATTGTATTGAAATTGTTATGAACCACTCAAAACAAAATAAACATGGAATTTATTAAAAATTTCAAGCACAAGAAATTATGTAAATTCCATAATTAAAAATAATTCCCAGTTCAAATAATAGACTGTTATAGTTAGTTTTTGGTTGTGTACTTGGAACATATGAAAAGAAATGACTATAAAAATATTTGATGTTTTCAGTGACTGTTTCTTATTTTTGGAAATATAATGTTTATATGTCACATTCTAATTTCATTGAGTCTTTTAAAAAGCCATAACTGTTTAGTTTTCAAGCCATTAGAACTGATACGAAATTATCATATTATACTTGGTGTATATCTAACATGCTATAGATTCATTTAATTAAGGAAACCAGAAATAATTTTGGTATTAAAAGAGAGGAAATGTATTCAATTCCCTTTTTTGTTCAAAAACAATTTTACTGATACTAATTTCAAAAAACAATGAAAGAGCCATTTGTTTAGTCATTATGAAGTGTAGTCTTTTATTTTGCAACCAAATTGTACAGGCCTTAAGTAAAATTCTACTGATCTGTAAAGTATCTTTGTTTCTAATTAACTGAAGTCTGTCATTCATGAAGCAGGACTGTCAGCAATTCCATATCTACATCTGAATTCACCCCAGTTTTGGAGGGGTAAAAGTAATCTCTAGCAAAGTCTAGTATGCTTCCTAAAGACTCTTCACTTCTCTTCCTTTTCAGTGGCGGATGACTGCTGACTGACCTAAAGGGGGGGGGGAACGTCCAATTTATGCTTTAGTGATTCCCTACATAATCAACCAAAATTTTCCAACAAAAAAAGGGGGAGGAGGCCCCCTGGATTCGCAAATGCTTTTCTTTGATATTGTCAGTTGTCTTTCTCCAACTTATGAATTCTATATGTAAAACCTCCTTTTCTATCTTTTCTGTCACTTTATTCTGCAACTTCCCTAAATAACCTCTACTGACCTTAATACATTATCCATTACAACAAATGAAAGTATATACTGCATGTTTTGATGAACATTTTATTTTCGACTTATCCTTTTGTCATGTGACATGTCCTACTGAAATAAATAAAACCAAGTACTGTTTTGATGAGAACAATAATATTGAAATCCCCCTTTTGTCATGCATTGGGTTTTAAACAGTGAATCCTTTTCATTCTTCAACGTATTAAAAAGGTGCATTTGATTCATACCTAAAATATATATAAGTCTCCCAGGGCCTCATCAAATTGATTTTGCTATTATCTTTAGGATTAGTTTAGGACACAATATATCTTTGTCAATGAATTAGTAAGAAGTAATTAAAAAAGTGTCTTTCCTCTTATCGCTCACACCAGCATGCTGTTATTCAGGAAACTTTTCTTTTTTTATCTGTGGTTTGTGTATAAGTGTTCTTGGTGACCCAGAAACCACTGTGTTCAATACAATTTGATATAATTATATTTGTTATAAAGAAATAAACATGCTGATTGATTTCATTGGTATTTTTTTTAACTGAAATCAATGTCTCTGACAACAGATGTGTATTTTAATAATCTATGATTGTAAACAGGATTTTTAAGATGAACACTTTGTGATTTCAGATTTTGAATTTTCATTACCTCCCCTGATTTTAATTCATAATGCTTTATATATAGTATTTTCATGTAAATGATATTACATTCAATTCAATTTTGACGTTTTCTTTTGTAATATGATAATAAGTCATACTGAATTTTAAGAAATAAAAGTCTGACGTTATAAAAAATTTCAAAGAGAACTCAGACTGTGCAAAGTTTGTTAAATTTTAGATAATGAGGAACACTTTTTCCTTCATTGCCAAATTAACAGTAATGTAAGACATCCCCTTAAAAAGGCAATTAAAACCCATTATCCTAATTTTAACCAGCCTGACTCAAACTCTAAACTTAAAACTATTCTAGATCCCAATAAAGATACGTTGTCTAGTGTTGGAGACTATATATATAGCAATCTATGGAATTGCGAAAATAAGGTCCACATTGGTCAATTATTATTTATATATAGATATATGTTATTAATATCAACTTCATTTGTTTAAAACATTTATCCTGTATTATGTTTCTTGTCACTTGTGTATACAATAAACTCATCATAGATACCAGGACTAAATTTTGTATATACGCCAGATGCGTGTTTCGTCTACAAAAGACTCACCAGTGACGCTCGAATACAAATACTATGTTTGCATTTAACCCGCCAGGGTTTCATGTTTTGCAATACATATTATTATTATATTTAGTCACCTATACTGTGTGATGCATTTTCAGATTTATCACTCAAAAATTGCCTGTTTACCGTCAAGTATTTGGGCGAGGGAATCGTCATTTCACTTGTTAGATTTGTTTCTTACAGATAAAATGTTCATAATAGATACATATGTACATTCTACATCTTTTTATTTTCTCAAGTTATGGATTGGATTTTTGTTTTCATTGATCATGTCTTCCTCTGAACTTGAAATTAAGTTATCAATACTGTTGTGTCAATGGTTTTTTGAAAATTTAGACAGTTTAAATACTTGATGAAATTTATGACTTCCAGTATATTTCAATATTGAGGTCTTAAAAATTGCAAAAAAATCATTTCTATATGCGTAGTTGTCAAAAAGAGTGGAAGAATAATTTTTTGTGTTTGCATTATATGACGTAGTTATTTCTATATAATGTCAGGAGTGAAATATAATTCAGACTCTTCTTTACAAGATTTTTAAGCATTATATTAATCATGGCCTACATATGGATTGCACCTGTTTACATAGGGAATGAATAATTTTATTTCTCAGTAAAAATTTTGATTCAAAAAGAGAAGTATAAAGAGAATTAATCATAGTTAGATTTAAATCGGGATTTATCCTGTATGGAAAGGGATTTCGAAAAGAAATAAAAATAATGATTAAACGCTACATAGCTGAAATGATGAGAAATAGATTATAACTGTTATGTGTAAATTTGACGTGTACCAAGTCACATATTTCTACGTTAGAATTAGTTCTGCTGTGTCCGAATTATACAAGGGATTTTTACCCCCTGTGTTTAAGGAAGTCTTTGTCAATGTTTAAAAGTATGAAAAAATCATCAGCTTTCTAAATTATCTAATTATTGAGAAAACAGATTCCGAATGAAGAGTTTGGAAAGTTGGCCTTGTGTGACATTATTATTTAAGATATTATGTTGGTGTCAGACGTCAGACCCCTAAAATATTTTTCCCACTTAAAACCTTTTTACATGTTTAGAGATCGAGACATTCAAGTTAATCTTCAGAAAGTGAGTCATACAAAGTGCTGTACTTTTGTTACTGATGTCAATGAGTACATGTACTATGAATTTTGTACTTTTAATGTGACTTTTATCATGTATAAGGCACTGTTGATTATATTTGAAGGATCATTCTTGAGGCTTTGACATTTTGTCATTCAAATTAATTTTATAGCTGAGTCTGACTACATGTATAAGGGATGTATCTGCACCAAGGAACGCGAAATAGAATTGCCATTTCACGATAAATGAACAATGAAAAACTTCTTATTTCACGAAACACTGTGAAGATACAAACCTTTTTTACGGCTACACGTGAAATAAAAATGGCAAAACACCTTGCATGCAAAATGTTACCCTTTACCACCATCCTATAACAGTGTACTCCTTCATTATCCAAAATTGTTTTCATGAAATATTACCATTTTATTGTACAAAAAACTTTCTTGTTAAATTGTTTTGTTGATTTTAATATAGAACCAGTTATTCTTTCTGAGGTGTATGACTTTTTAATGATGTAATTTTGTGTGTTTTAGGAAGGAAGAACAGCTCTCCACTATGCTGCACTGAATGGACATGTAGACATCTGTAAATTCTTACTTCAACAAGGATGTAGTATTGATGAAAGAGATGTGGTAGGTATTTAGTGTCCCAGCTAGCTCAAAATATAATGGCAAAGTTACCCTTGATCCTAGAGATGTGGTAGGTATTAAGTGTCCCAACTAGCTCAAAATATAAGGGCAAAGCTACCCTCGATCCTATATGTGTACACTCTCTCCTCTTTTGGCACTATGCTTTGCATTTTACTTTTTGAAGAAAAAAACTTTTCAAAGCAACGAACCATTTGAATTATTGGATAGAATTTCATCATTACAAGAACCTCAATCTCACGCAGAGGTGTTGAAAAGTTGATGTACCATGTCAGCTTGACTTTTTAAAAGCAGTGTTAATTTGACTATTTCTGCACTGGTCTTATAACAAATTAACAATCAGATTCTACCTGTTCCAACTAACAGCTAGAAGTAACAATTTTACAACCAAATATTAGAACTGACAAATTTTCAACCAAAATCTAGCTATACCAACTAACAGCTGGAAGTAACAAATTAACAATTATCGGACACAGCTCTTGTAATAATTATATTTGCATGATACATATGAGGAATCTAAAATTAATACTTAAATCTATTGATTATGAAGGTTTTCAAGGATCACTGTTACGTAAAAAAAAAAAAGAAGAAAAGAATTGGAATTCATATTCACAGTAATGAATTTGTTAAGTGTTGACCTATACAAATTTGTGGTTAGCGTCAGTATTTTCATAGTATTGGCAGATAGAAGGAAATTTCTCTACTCAAGTATATAGAATTACCTGTATTTCTGTAATTATTTTCTGATTAGTTAAACACTTATCTGAGAGGGTTATAACAGTACAAGGACAAAGAATTGTCTTTTTTTTTAACATTGAGACCAAAAAACGGTATATGTTACACCCATTTTTGTCAGTTCATAGTTTTGATTAGTTGTTGAAAAATTCTTATGAAACATCTTTAAATGTATTGTTGACTTAAGACAGATGAAGAAATTTAAGATCTGTGATCTCTTGCTAAGTGTTATAGGAAGGAGGAAATATTGAACATTCTTTTAAAGAGGTCTGGCTGATATTTGTGAAACAATCTAAAATGTGATACTTTAAAATTTTAGTTGCAATTCAATGACTTATTGAAAATGACCCTGGTGCAAAATGACGTCAACTGAAATTGGCTGCACCTCTTTGTCGTACTCTTATAATTTGTTGTCTCTTTTTAAACCTGTATGTTGCTGTCATATGATTTCTTGACAGTAATTTATATAGAAGAAAATCTTGTAAGAAGAGAAAAGTTTGACTTCAAACATATCATATATTCGTGTGATATTATATTACATGTTGTCAGAAATATCAGCTGATTTAAATGTTCAGTGGTAGCTACATGTGCAGGGTAGGAATAGAGAATCAATAGCTGTACTGTAAATTATTCATGTCATAATAATGAGTATAATTAAATTAAGAAGAAATTTATCTTTTAAGGAAATTGGAGAAGATATTTCCATTATGACGCTAAGGTCATATTAAAGTGATGCAATTGAGTCAATTGAGTGCTCTATAATGACCTTGCTAAATTAAGGAGTAAAAAAGCTGAAAAACCTTTAAAACATCAAAAATAACAAAAATAAAAGTACTTTTTCTTTAATATATTGAACATTCTCACCGTCACAGTGGTATTTCTTGAGATTTGTGTCATTTCCCACTCAAACCAAAGACTTGAAAGTCTCAATGGTCTTGTGTTACATTCTCGTCTTGTAAGCAGGAGGTTGTGCAATGGAACACCAGCCAGTTCTAACTATTAGACTTGAAAATTAGTATTTGCTCCTTCTTTGCTCAGCACACAGGAATAAGAGTTATTAAAGACTGGTCGCCTTATAGTCTAAAAATGGTGTCTCAGTAGGACGTTGTCATATCTTATTTTATCAATTAGTACCTTAAAATCTGGCTAAGCATAAAAATAGGACGATTGCCATTATGAGACAACTCTCTGCAAGGTACCATTGACATACATGTTAGCAACTTTTTGTCACCTTATGGTCTTCAACAATGAGCAAAACCAATACCACATAGTCCGTATATGTTCATCTTAGTTCAAAGTAGGGTTTGTATCTATGGCATTAATGTGTTGTAGTCCTGAATACACATGTACCGGTAATTTGCTACTTGATATTTTCCATTTATATAAACATGATCCCACCCTACATGGTTATAAAGCATACCTGCACATTTTTAGGCAAAGTTATAGATTCACATCAGAATTAACCAAGTATTTTTTATTTAATTTATTAGATAAAAGTTAAGTCAGCTGTATTTCATATATTTTAATCCATTTTATTTGACAATGTAATGAAACTGACAAATATCACTTATTACATGCAGTTGCACTTCTGCTGCATAAGATGCGATTTACTTTGTTATGCTCTGATAGTTTTAGAAGTTTTATTACAATTCTGAGTATTATAATCTCTCAAGTTTGACATACCAATATATTCTATTCTATTCAAATGGTAATTTCTTAATTCTAATTCATGCAACTTTAATTGGAGGATTGAAATGGGGTTTTGGTTGACAATTGTTAAATAAAATTTAAATACATAGGTGAAAGATTTATTTGATATTGTAAGATATAGGATATAATAAAACAAGACAAATGTATCTTCTCTGATTTGAATTTAACAAAATATTTTCTTCCTGAGCTGATTGCTCTTGGGTAATTCTTTGTAAGACAAAAGTTATGTCATCAGATTTCTACCACTTTTGGTCTTTTTAGCTCACCTGGCCTAAAAGGCCATGTGAGCTTTTCTCATCACTTGGCGTCCGTCGTCGTCGTCGTTAACAATTTTTCAAACATCTTCTCCTCTGAAACTACTGAATGGATTTGAATGAAACTTAAAATGATTGTTCCTTAGATTATCCTGCACAAAGTGTGTGCTTCGATTTTTGATCCGTCAAAAAACATGGCCGCCGTTACTTAAAATAGAACATAGGGGTCAAATGCAGTTTTTGGCTTATATCTCAAAAACGGAAGCATTTAGAGCAAATCTGACATGGGGTAAAAATGTTCATTAGGTCAAGATCTATCAGCCCAGAAATTTTCAGATGAATCAAACAAACCATTGTTGGGTTGCTGCCCCTTAATTGGTAATTTTAAGGAAATTTTGCAGTTTTTGGTCATTATCTTGAATATTGTTATAGATGAAGATAAACTGTAAACAGCAAAAATGATCAGCAAAGTAAGATCTACAAATAGGTTAATATGACCAAAATTGTCAATTGACCCCTTAAGGGGTAAATGTCCTTTAATGACAATTTTTCACAATTTGTTCATCATATTTGCTAACTTTAAAAAATCTTCTCCTCTGAAACTACTGAATGGATTTGGATGAAACTTAGCATGATAGTTCCTTAGATTATCCTGCACAAAGTGTGTGCTTCGATTTTTGATCCGTCAAAAAACATGGCCGCCCTTACTTTAAATAGAACATAGGGGTCAAATGCAGTTTTTGGCTTATATCTCAAAAACGAAAGCATTTAGAGCAAATCTGACATGGGGTAAAAATGTTCATTAGGTCAAGATCTATCAGCCCTGAAATTTTCAGACGAATCAAACAAACCATTGTTGGGTTGCTGCCACTTAATTGGTAATTTTAAGGAAATTTTGCAGTTTTTGGTCATTATCTTGAATATCATTATAGATAAAGATAAACTGTAAACAGCAAAAATGATCAGCAAAGTAAGATCTACAAATAAGTTAAATATGACCAAAATTGTCAATTGACCCCTTAAGGGGTTATTGTCCTTTAATGACAATTTTTTTCACAATTTTTTTAATACTTTATGCATTAGGTCAACTATATTTGGTGTATGAAAATATTTTATGATCTATATGTCGGTTACGCAGGTTTTATTTGAACTTGACCTCATTTTCACAGTCCATTGCTAAGTTTTAAGTGTTTGTGTTTTGGTCTCATTTTCTTTATTTATAAACAGTAAGTCATATATATTTGTAATATTGAAGAATTTGTTAGCTGTACATGTTTGCCTGGCATGGTTCAATATGTTCAATAAGGCATTGTTACCAAGGTGAGCGATTCAGGCTCTTGAGAGCCTCTTGTTTGTGCATCCATGAAGGTTATTACTTGTGTTGTATATATATGTATGATAGAATGGCAGTATGTTTATATGACCTTTATAGCTTGCTGTTCAGTGTCAGAGCCAATACTCTGTGTTGAAGACCACACTTTGACCTATAATGGTTTACTTTTTATAAATTGTTATTTGGATGTCGAGTGTCTCATTCGCACTCATACCACATCTTCTTATATCTATATGAATTCTTTATGGGTTTTTAGCTCACCTGGCCGAAAGGCCAAGTGAGCTTTTCTCATCACTTGGCGGCCGGCGTTACAGGACCGTCGTCGTCCTGCGTTAACTTTTACAAAAATCTTCTCCTCTGAAACTACTTGGCCAAATTTAACCAAACTTGGCAACAATCATCATTGGGGTATCTAGTTTAAATAATGTGTCTGGTGACCTGGCCAACCAACCAAGATGGCCGTCATGGCTAAAAATAGAACATAGGGGTAAAATGCAGTTTTTGGCTTATAACTCAAAAACCAAAGCATTTAGAGCAAATCTGACGTTGGGGTAATATTGTTCATCAGGTTAAGATCTATCTGCCCTGAAATTTTCAGATGAATCGGACATTCCGTTGTTGGGTTGCTGCCCCTGAAATGGTAATTTTAAGGAAATTTTGCGGTTTTTGGTTATTATCTTGAATATTATTATAGATAGAGATAAACTGTAAACAGCAATAATGTTCATCAAAGTAAGATCTACAAATAAGTCAAACATGACCAAAATGGTCAGTTGACCACTTTAGGAGTTATTGCCCTTTATAGTCAATTTTTAACCATTTTTCGTAAATCTTAGTAATCTTTTAGAAAAATCTTCTCCTCTGAAACTACTGGGCCAAATTTAACCAAACTTAGCCATAATCATCATTGGGGTATATAGTTAAAAAAATGTGTCCGGTAATTCGGCCAACAAACCAAGATGGCCGCCATGGCTAAAAATAGAACATGGGGGTAAAATGCAGTTTTTGGCTTATAACTCAAAAACCAAAGCATTAAGAACAAATCTGACAGGAAGTAAAATTGTTGATCAGGTCACGATCTATCTGCCCTGGAATTTTCAGATGAATCGGATAATCGGTTGTTAGGTTGCTGCCCCTGAATTGGTAATTTTGAGGAAATTTTGCTGTTTTTTTGTTATTATCTTGAATATTATTATAGATAGAGATAAACTGTAAACAGCAATAATGTACAGCAAAATAAGAACTAAAAATAAGTCAGTATGACCAAAATAGTCAATTGACCCCCTAAGGAGTTATTGCCCTTCATAGTCAATTTTTAACAATTTTCTTAAAATTTGAAGATTTTCAATAACATTTTCCACAGAAAGTACTTTTATAGATAGAGATAATTGTAAGCAGCAAGAATGTTTAGTAAAGTAAGATCTACAAACACATCACCATCACCAAAACACAATTTTGTCATGAATCCATCTGTGTCCATTGTTTAATATTCACATAGACCAAGGTGAGCGACACAGGCTCTTTAGAGCCTCTAGTTAAAGAATTTGATCATTTTACTGAGTGAGCAACATTTCTGCTTGTACTTTTGAAATACATTACTGTAAAATTGAGAACGGAAATGGGGATTATGTGTCAAAGAGACAAAAAACGGACTTACAAGTGGAAAACAGCCTTCCTGTTAACTAATTTTTGTGGACTGCAGAGAAAATCCAGAAAAGTCCTGAGGTCCTCAAATACCTCACTAATATTTATAAATCCTTAAATTTTTTTTTAGAAGCACATTGTTAAATATTTAAATCACATACTTCTGTCGAAACTTGAGCAGATTTTTATACAATGGTAGATTAAACATCAGCATGATTGGTATAATAGTCTCATCATAAAATTCTAATGTAATTTTGTATCATTTGAATTGGTCAAAAGCCAACTGCCCAGTACAAATAAAAGTATTTAACTACCCAAACATTTCTTTGTATAAAACTGGATTTAATACACAATGTGAAAAGTAACACCTTATTCTAAATTTGATTAAAGTCAACAAAAACTAACCTTATCATTGTTATTTGACATCTTTAAGTGTATAATGAAAATCGCCCAGGATTAAAACATTTTTGCGATGATACCCTGAAATATAATTATAACAACATTAGTGAGAAGAAAGAGTCTTAGGATTCCATAAAAACTATTATTTTCCAGGGATTTATGAACAGTTATAATTAATCTGTGTTCACATTATATTAATGTATAGTGTAGTTTCTGTGACTACATTGAAATTTAAAACGTCATAAATCTGAACTATAATAACTGTAAATTGTCTGTCTCTTTGTGTCTGATTTAAACTATATAAAAAATGAAATAATATTCTTGATATTGATTATATATTACTCCTTTGATGAAGCAGTACTAAATCTTTGATCGATCTTCAATAAAAAAGCTATGTTAAAGAAATCTCTCAAAGTTCGCACAACTTAAGAAATAATTCCTTCATGTCATGCTCTATGCTCATTTTAACATGGGTAGGCATTATATTTGTCGATATTTTACACTGAGCGTTAGCGAGGTGTAAAATGTGGTCAAATATAATGCCTTGACCCATGTTAAAATGAGCATAGAGCATGACATGAAGGAATTATTTCCATTCTAATAGGACAAATACAGTTTTTTTATAGGTCGAAGCGTATGAAATTACCGTAAAAATGTTTGGCTGTTCCCGTTTCCTCCTCGAGGAGTCTGTGCATTTCATTTCATATTTGATAAGTTTAAAAGCTACGAGCAGGGTAAATATATGTTGTTTCATTAAAAATATAATAAAAGTTTATGTTAGCTGCTTAAATGTATATATTTTAAAGGATAACGATGGAAATAACGTTAATATAAACAGTAAGTTCGTGCGCATGTGTCAAACATATTTTGTGCTCATTAGAACACGGCTTTGTTTACAAAGCGTAATAAGGACGTCATATTAGAATGAAACATTTAAGCATAGAAAAATTATCTAATTTAGTTATGGTTTATTTTTAATCAAAAGTTTTGAAAGGACTGCAAAATTTAAATAACTGTACAAGACTTGATCTAATTGTCAAAGATTAAGTTTCTGTCGCCCTACCTAATAGAGCACCTACAATAGTAGAGGCCGGGGCATTATGATTTTTGGTCTGTGTGTCTGTTTGTTCATGGTAATTTAATTAGAAAGATACTATAAAACATAATTACCGCTACATTGTCGACATGTTTCGCCGATAATAGATCGTCATCAGAACAAAGTATACTAAATTAGAACCCCTGAAGTACAAAAAACTGGTATCTTGTATGTGACGCCATAATAGTGTTTATTATAAAATATAAAGTAACAAATAATCCTAAAATACATTTTTGTTGATTTAAAAGTGCATTAAACTTTAGATACAGGTTTATAAAAACATTTTTATTACAAGTATCATTAGGAAATATTAATATGTCATTATAGCAATGTTTCATTATTTACCAATTTATGAGGGTTTCTATTGATCTTACAATTTTTATGTCAAAAATGCCATATATATATTAGATACACCTTGACGGAGTAAATTAATGTATACATTTTTTACAATTTAAAAAAACTTGAAGTGATACCTACTTATTACTTTTACAAATATATGCAGGTATTAAAAAAAATATGATTTTTTTGTCGCTCTATAAGGGTTGCAGAAAACATAGACATATCAAGTGTTTGCCTATGTTTGTCAAGCTAATTATGTAAGCAAAATGTGAATCATTTTTGATTGATTCTCTTGTTTTAAGGAGTTATGGTCCTTGGAAATATTTATTAAAAACATTAAAAACATTTAATTTAATGACTTAATTTCAAGCCGATGTTTCTTGTCAAATTTTTATGAAATTTCTATCAAATATTTATATATAGTTAGTGTGTAAATTGTCTTAGATGAGTTCTCAAATCAATTCTAATTAACTATAATGACAGTCAGTGTCAGGAGTTATGTCCCTTTGAAACAACAACAACAACAACAATACTTTATTTTAAGAGGGTTACACAGTTAGCTATATAACTAATCTTCCCTGAGGCCCTCATCATGAGAAATCAAACAAAATGCAAACATATACATTGCATACATTAGTATGAATTTCCTAAATATGATCAATATTTAAAATTGCATTGTTATGGTCTTTCCACTACGTTAGGAAAAAGACCTTATTGTTTTTCTAATGTCTTTTTTTACATTTCATGTCAAATATTTAGGAAATTCATTACAAATTATTATATCCAAGAGCTAGCTTGGTCTTTGACTAATGTTTCAGTGATCAGCACAGATAACCTATTACAGGAGTTATGCCCCTTAAAGAAGTAAAACGTTTATGGAAAATTGCAATCTCACACATAACTTTTATATTGTAGTTTAATTAGATAGTTTTTAAAAAACTAAAAAAAAACATATTGTGAATAAAAAGATAAAAGGTGAGACAATGTAACCCTCTGTTCTTTTATTTCTTTATTTATTGAATAAAAGAAGGTCTAGGTTATACTAAATCAAGGAGAAAAACAACCCAAAACACTAAACATAGGCATTTAGACAAGAGAGTAGCAATTAAATGACACCAATGAAATGTATTCTTAATCATTTATAAGCCAATAAGGAAACGTTGTGAATGCTTATCTTGTACTCTTAACCCCAGGTTGATTGAAGTATAAAATTGAAATGAATTTTCATGTTCATTTTATTAAATATTAAAATTAGTTAAAAGTTTATCATCAGATGAAATCACATTATATGTGAAATGTATATCAAAACACTTAATGACTTATCAGGAGCTTGAATCTAATGACTTTTAAAATAGTCTTGTTATTACTTTTCTTTGGAGAAAATTTAATAAAGTGCTTATTGTATTTTAGTGAATTTATTACATTACAACCTATTTTGAACTATTTTGTAGGATCAAATTGGTCCAATAATTCTTTTTTCTTTTCTTCACCTGTTTGAAATATGATATGAAATATTTTGACTTGAAGTTAGATGAATCCATGATAACTAAATTTTGTAATAAAATAGTCCTTATATATATCTAAAGTTTATAACCATTGTGTGCTGTTACTCAGCATTTTGACATTAAATTAGTATTCTCTTAAAATGAAACTTACTAGTATTTAATTTTTTACACATGTTTACATATATGCTATACAAAATAAACACTTTTGGCAAAATGACTAGAACAAACTTTAGGTCTAAAGAAAAATACATGGCCAGTTTTTAACCGGATTTTTGTGACAAAAATGTCGGTTATTGATTTGGGGATGTACGTCGGGCGGCCGGTCGGGCGGGCGGGCGGGCATTCGGGCGGGTGGCAATCAAATGTTGTCCGTGCATTAACTCATGAACCGTTCAACCAAAGCTTTTAAAATTTTGATATGTTGTTACTGACAACTAAATGAAGGTCAAGTTCAATAATGACGATTTTGACTTTTACCGTTCAGGAGTTATGGTTCTTGAAAGATTAAAACATGGAGTTTTCAGTCGTGTCCGTGCATTTACGCATGAACTGTTCTACCAAAGCTTCCCAAATTTTATATGTTGTTACTGATGACTAAATGGAGGTCAAGTTCAATAATGACGATTCTGACTTTTACAGTTCAGGAGTTATGGTTCTTGAAAGATTGAAAAATGGAGTTTCCAGTCGTGTCTGTGCATTTACGCATGAACTGTTCTACCAAAGCTTCCCTTATTTTAATATGTTGTCACTGATGACAAAATGGAGGTCAAGTTCAATAATGACGATTTTGACTTTTACCGTTCAGGAGTTATGGTTCTTGAAAGATTGAAAAATGGTGTTTCCAGTCATGTCCGTGCATTTTTTCATGAACCATTCAACCAAAGCTTTTGAAATTTTTATATGTTGTTACTGATGACTAAATGGAGGTCAAGTTCAATAATGACGATTCTGACTTTTACCGTTCAGGAGTTGTGGTTCTTGAAAGATCGTAAAATGGCGTTTCCATTCATGCTGTTACATTTACTCATGAACCATTCAATCTAAGCTTTTCAAATTTTTATATGTTGATACTGATGACAAAATGGAGGTCAAATTTGATATTGACGATTTTCACTTTCACCATTCATCAGTAATGGTTCTTGTGATATTGCCAGGACACAAATAAATGTTAATAAATCCGGTTTGCTGTCATTGTGACAGCCTCTTGTTAATGTATAAATTAAAATATTGTCTTGTATAATGCTATAACCATGCAGTTTATCTGGAATACATATATACTGGTAATATAATATAAAGTATCATTTGTCGACCACCTTTTAAGAATATTAACCAGTGCTTTTTAGTTCAGCTATGTAAATTAAAAGTAATAATAACGTAAGATAAAGGTTCTTTCATTGAATTTAGTAGAAAGTTCTATTTTAAAAAGACACTTTTGTATTTTAAAATGAATTAAGTGCAGGTCATTTTTCAGTTTAATCATCAATTATGTCAGTTTTTGATATTGATATCATATGTTAAATAACACGGAAATGGCGTAAATAATTCAAAACAAGGTATATCAAAGGTAAGGTTTCAGTTGAATAGTACCTTAAGATTTTTTTGCTCTGTAAGTCGAATAAATTACTGATTCAAATCCTGTGTTGCACCTCCGGAATATTTGATAAAAATTATGTGCAGCTAACTGGATTTGATCAAATTTCCATGTGGCGTACAGGAATTTCATTAAAATTTTCTGTATGATGCGCAGGCAGGGTAAAATATATATATTAAAATTAATTTGGATTTGATTTAAGTAAAAACACCTTCTTTTCTGTAATATTAGAAAGGTTGCCTATACTCATAAGGCTTGCTTGTCAAGTGGCAAACACGCTCATTCTCTGGGTATTACAATTCAAACCTATGTAACTTAATCTGTTAATCAGAAGACATGTTTGCAATTTTAGATATGAAAATATCAGTAGGTGTGGTATGTCTGCCAATGAATCGCCCAATGTTACATTATATCCACATAACACCAACTGACAAGGATGTAAAAAAACGCAACAGTAATTGAATATATTTCATTTTATACAAAAATCTTCTTTCAGTGTGTTGTGACACATACATGTATTTTTGTCTACCATAGTTATATAGTATTTATAAACTTGTTTGTTATTTTGTAGCTTGGTTACACCCCCCTTCATCGTGCAGCCTCCAAAGGACATGTAGAAGCCATAGAATTGCTGTTGACGTCCAAATGTAATGTAGATTCACAGGACGAGGTAATTCAGGGCAAACCAATAAACAAACAAATAAACAAACAAACAAACAAACAAACAAACAAACAAACAAACAAACAAACAAACAAACAAACTAACAAACTAGCAAACTAACAAACTAGCAAACTAACAAATGGAGCCTTCAACATGCTTTAGTATGAAATTAGCTTCAGATGAAAATTTGTGGCCAATAATTTACTCTCTGTTGAAAAAAGAATGTGATATGATTTTCAATTAGACATTTATTTACTTTCAAAATGTTGCAGATTTAAGAAACAATTGGTAGCTGTATAGCCTTCAACAATGAGCAAACTTCATACTGTATTATAGTGCTCCAACATTACGAAATGTGGCACCAATGTGTATTCCTAACTCAGGGCCTATTGAAGTTAAATCTTGTTTGTGGCAATCCCTATTATTATTAAAACTATGCTGACCTACAGATGTTTTTGTTATTGTTGGGTAACTGTCTCATTGATGCTACTTCTAGTCATCTCTTACTCAATCTAAATGTAAAAAACTTGTATGTATCACCATAAAGGAAAAGAATCATGAGCTCTCAAAATGTCATACTGTCTAAGATTCAATGTAGCAAAGAAAACACTCCAGACTCAACGGGGTAACAAATAGAATACAAAGTAGGGTCAATTTTACTTAATTTGAAATAGAACCTTTTTATGCAAATTCCAAACTCTCTTTATCAAAATTAGGTGTCTGGTTTTATAAAGAGGTTGTAATTATCACTGTTTGATATACATGTAGAAAATAACACCCTCATGTTTTATATATATTGTGTAAAACATGTTCAGGTGCTAGATTTCTTATTTTTTGTACCTTATACGTGTCATGTTTCTGATTAGAAATTTCTGTCCTGTATTTAAATATTACATAATTCATCAACAAATTGAATTTAAAAGTATTAAAATTGACTGATAGAAATTGTTTTGTGAAGATTTGTTTGCAATGATTCATGATTTGGTATTCAGTTAGACCAATATACCATCACGTCACGATACATTTCATCTATTACTTGACGTATTATATTCATTTCTTAATTGAATTGAATGGCCTTATTTCCATATTTTAATTTAATTACAAAAATACTCCCATTTTAGCGTTTCTTTTTATAGAAATACCGTTTAAGATTATATCAGACTGTTTTAATTTAGTTTTGAAAGGGGGATAATTAAAAATGTATAAAAAGTATAATTTATAAATTATCATTTGAAATTTGTCTGACTTGAGACAAGATGAGTCAAATGTTTTATGGGTCTTTACTTCATTACCTGGTTTGATGTTTATCTCTGTATGTATAGGATGTATCCTTAACTTTGTCAAGGAGTTCCTTTTGTGGTGTGACCTGTCAAAGTTTTGGTGTTTGTAACTTTGTCAGGGTACACCTATATTGTTAGTTTTGGTGAACCCATAGCTGTTCTATTATGCTGTCAGAGTACTATCAATGATGTTGGACACAATTATATAAAGTGTAATAAAACCATTCCTACAAAAAATAAAGAAAAATGAAGCAGACTGAACAAGGCCTTTATAAATTTGTAACGGAGAAGGTTATAATATAAAACACTTAAAACTTAGAACTGTAGAAGTAAGGGGAAAATAATGTTTCTGATAAAATGATGGCAAAAAAATTGTAGTGGTTTGAGAACTTAAAAAAATCCCATTCTTGACGATCACTGAACAACTTATTCAAGGTAAAGAAACTCAATGTAATCTAGGGGAGATAACTCAGGAAGACACTATTTATATGATTTTCAATGTTCTTTAACTTGATCATTGAATTGTTCTTTGAACTGTTTTAATTTGAGTGATTTTGATGAGTCTTAAATGAAACACTCTTCTGACTGGCTCAATTATAAGCTAGGAATGTTTGATGAGTTTTAATTTTCTGTTTTCAGCATGGTAATGGTGTCATCCATGAATCAGCCTGGAACGGTTTTAGTCAGACGTTAGAACTGTTGATCAAACACCATTGTAATGCTATTCTAACTAATAAGGTAAGCCAATTTCAATATAATTTTGGCTTAGATAATGTCAACGGAATGAGTCATAGGTGTTGCTTTTCAGGTCCCTAAAGTGTTAAATAAATTTGAGAATGGAATTCGGGAATGTGTCAAAGAGGCAACAACCCACCAAAGGGCAGAAAACAGTCAAAGGCCACCAATGAGTCTTCAACAAGCTAGAAAATCCTGCATCACGAAGTGGTCCTCAGCTTGCCCCTTACACAGTGTGTACCAGTTCAGTGTGAATGGACATCACACTTAACTCCGAAGCATATAAATAAACTCTAAAAATTGAAAAAAAAACAAAACATAAGACTTACAAAGGCCAGAGGCTCCTGATTTGACAGATGCAAAACTGTGGCAGGGTTAAACATGTGACATCTCAACCCTCCCTGACCCCTATACCACTAGCTAGCCAATGTAGAATAAACAAATACACCGTAAAATTCAATTTGAAAAAAGTCAGAGTCTGATGTTCATCTCAGTTTAACGATCATATTGACTAGCTGCTCTCTATGACATTGTCCAGCAACTTTGAATTAACTAGCATGTTGTTCATCAGATTGTCTTTTCTGATCTTTTTTACCAACAGGCAAGACATATCTCTGTGTCAACAGTTTATTAGTTTTAAATCCTTAAATAATGTCAGATGCTGAGAGACGGGATTCAGTGATCTCAAACCATGGAATCACTGTCATCCTTGTATTATATTTGCAATACACAACACAGAATGTACAGTATTCTTATTTTTGTATTTTTCAGTCTGGATTTACAGCTCTACATTTAGCCAGTCAGAATGGTCACAATCAAAGTGCTCGAGTTCTTTTGTATGGAGGCTGTAATGCAGACCTAAAAAATAATGTAAGCATAAATAGTCATATTATCAGACAGATCTGAGCTGTTGTCTGAGGTTCATTTTAGCATATTATACTGTTAGATGCATTTTCACATCATTGCTCATCAACTAATAGTATATATACAAATGTATATACTGGTATTCTTACACATGGTGGTCATATACCAATGTCAGTGCCTTAAGGTTGTTTGTCTTTTCCTCACAGTATTTTCTAATTTTTGCAAGCTTTAAAAAAAAAAGAATTCTTCCCAAATATTTTAAAATTTTGGTACTTCTGATGTACTTTTCATACAGTTAAATGTCCTGAATATGCATGAAATATTTGTCACAGGATATTTAGCAATTATATCAGTGATGTAGTTTTGAATTAATTCGTTAAATAGTATTCACCCAAAGACATGTTTCTCACCAAAAATTCTAATCTTCCAATTCACTCCATTATTTTGATGTGTGGAGCATTTTACATTATCTTTTGAAAAAAAAACCATCCTTTATGAAAAGACTGTTATTTTGTATTTTAATGGCTAATTTAACAACTTGATGCAATTTTATTATATAATTACAAGTATAATGTTTCTAATGTGAAATATTATATAAAATATCTGTATTTAATTCAGAGTATTATTAAAGATGCTAACAAAATTTTTTAAATAAAGGCCCATAAAAAAACCTCATATCTATTGATCATTCAAATATATAAGAAGCCATTAGTAAAAGTGTCAAGTTTAAAAAGAATTTATCATTAAGTTCTGTTTAAATGATCCTTATAGAAAAAAACTCAACAATTTTCCATTTGTTTTGATCCCTCTTCCATGGAACAAGAACATCATAAATTTTCAAGTACATTGTATCATACCACTAAAACTTCATTAAAAGATATTTTCATGAATTGAATTATTAAAGGAACACAGACTTCAGATTGTTGAAACTTTGTGGAGTCTTTATTATTAATGGGATACCAATTTTTCCTCGATTTCATAGGTTAAGGTGGACAAATACTTTTTTTACCCTACCGCACAATTACTACTTCAGGTGTAGGTTCACTTATAGAATTACAGAAATACTTTAAGTGTTCAACAAAATACATATTCCCTGCTACTCTTTTTGCAAATAGTGAAAATCTATTATTCACTATGAAATTGTGCATGACCCACAAAGTAAATGAATTCATAGTAGCCTAGTATTTCAGCAGTTGATCAAAATGTTTAAATTTATGTCATAATACTAATGGTATATAAATATGTCAATCTGTATATTCTCTTTTTAGAATATTTAAATTAATCCTTTTATATATGGTGTAGCTCCCTTGTGGAATGAGTTAATATTATGATAATTTAAGTATTGTTTCATGATCTGGATTCTGTTTTACAAAAAGTATGATTTTATTGCTACATGTAGTAGTTAATTATATAATAGAGAGCAGCCAATTATCCCAATTTATGGAGGATATCCCCCATGAGAGGTGTTGTACTGAATTTTGATTTTTAACCGGATTTTTGTGACAAAAATGTCGGTTATTGATTTGGGGATGTACGGCGGCCGGGCTGGCGGTATCTAAATGTTGTCCGTGCATTTACTCATGAACCGTTCAGCCAAAGCTTTTCAAATTTTAATATGTTGTTACAGACAACAAAATGAAGGTCAAGTTTAATAATGACGATTTTGACTTTTACCGTTCAGGAGTTATGGTTCTTGAAAGATTGAAAAATGTCTTTTCCAGTCGTGTCCGTGCATTCACTCATGAACTGTTCAACCAAAGCTTTTCAAATTTTAATATGTTGTTACTGATGACAAAATGGAGGTCAAGTTCAATAATGACGATTTTGACTTTTACCGTTCAGGAGTTATGGTTCTTGAAAGATTGAAAAATGGCTTTTCCAGTCGTGTCCGTGCATTTACTCATGAACCATTCAACCTAAGCTTTTCAAATTTTAATATGTTGATACTGATGACAAAATGGAGGTTAAATTTGATATTGACGATTTTCACTTTCACCGTTCATCAGTTATGGTTCTTGTGATATTGGCAGGATACAAATAAATGTTAATAAATCTGGTTTGCTGTCGTTGTGACATCCACTTGTTTTTTTTATCATTTAAACATTTATCTTTTAAATAGACATTCAAATAAGTTAAAATGATATTTAAGCACATACTTACTCATTCAAATTCAAATAAGGTAGTAGACTAAAAACACTTATGACCATATAAGTAGAGCGTAAGGTCCTCTTGAGCCTAAAATCCTAAATGGAGATTTTGAAAAGTTGGCAGGTATGATAAAAATAAACATGATATGGGGTATTCATCCTATATAATGTGTTAAAAATGTAAGACTCCTTTCGAGTTGTGAGATGCAGGTCTGAAGTCAGTTTCACAAAGAAACTTACGACTAAGATTGTTCGTAAGTTGTGAACAATTCAGTATAAAATGTACTCACGATCAATATTAATACATTTTCTGTACAACTTGTACAAGTAGTAGGATTTTCTCAAATCACCAGAGCACCTGCGTTCATGATGCATAATTTAGCCGAAACCTAGTAGAATACTGCACATTAATGCAGATCAGTTCTACAATGTAAAACATTTCTATATTTCAGTATGGAGATACAGCCCTCCACACAGCAGCAAGGTATGGGCATGCTGGTGTCACACGTATTTTGATCAGTGCCAGATGTAGACTCAATGAACAGAACAAGGTATACACCCATTGATGTACTTTTTTTTACCCAATAGAGATAGCAATATTTACATGGAAAATATTTCTTTAGAATTGACATATTGGTAAAATATTCAATGCGATTATTCATAAAAGGGGAAATGTAGAAGTAATGGAAATATATAGAAGTAAAGGAAAAATATAGAAGTAAAAAGATATGGTATGGTTGCCAATGAGACAACTACCAACTAGAGACCAAAGAATGAGGACTTTTACAACTAATGCACAGTACAGCCCTCAATGAGGAGCAAAACACATAAACAGAATTTTAAATGATAAGATGTTCCTTTTTTCACCACAAAGAATACCTGAAAAAGTTGCTGACCTGTACTTTGGTTTTATTTAAAATTTAGGGACTCAGTCATATTTGTGTGGCCTTATAATCCAAATTAAAATTTTCTGCATATTTTATTGTAGAATGGTGACACTGCACTACATATCTCTTCTGCTTTGAAGAGGAAGAAGATTGCTAAACTGTTGGTGGAAGCTGGCATTGATGTTTATATTGTCAACAAACAAGAGGAAACCGCCATTGATGTTGCCAAACGAAAAGATCACCCTGAGGTCATCATAACAATCACATCTCTGTTAAAGGTATACATGTATATGGAAAATTACATTGTAAGGGTTCTCATTAGTTCATTTTTGTTTTAATTACTGTGGATTCATTATTATTCGTTGGATACCAATTTTCATGGGTTTCGTGGGTACAGGTGTACAACGAATTCAAATGTTCAACGAATAACATATTTTCAAAAGGCTTTGTATACAGAGATTGGCAAAATCACGAAATCAAATATCCACGAATATGCAAGTTTTCAGCAATCCACGAAAATTGATACCCACAAAAATAAATGAATCCATCGTAGATGAAATTTATATCATAGGTTTATATCAGCAATTTCTTTGAAAGTTTTGAAAATAAGCTCAGATCAAAAATTTTAATGAGTAATGCCCCTTGGAAATATTAATTATAATTGAAGTCAAATTCCATTTGCTTCGAAGCCTTCATTTCTCTAAGATAGTAATAAAAAGTCTTATAGAACAAACAAAAAATGCTTGTTTTAGTTATTTCCTTTATACAATGTACCTTGGATTGATTAAATATGTGTAATGCGGGGGACGCTGTAAGTCTATTCTTTCATTGTAGCACGTGTTGTTTGGTTGCTATCCCATTAATGTTTACATAACACTTCTTTTCAGCAGAACCTTTTATGAAGTCTTATAGGTGATTTATTATGTCTTATATTTTTCAGACCAAAGCTCAGATTCATCCATCTCCCAAAATGGTAAATTTCAGTGAAATACCTGTGGATATAGATGGGCCTGTCGTAGTCCCTGATGAAGACCTACCAGTACAGAAGCCAGAAAAGACAGAAAAAGGCAGCAAATTCTTCTCGTTCCTGAAGAAGAAAAAAAAGGTAAACAAATGTATATAAAGCTTCAGGGTATTAGGAGAATATATATGCATATGAACAGACAGAAGTATGTTGATATGCAAACGAGTAGACATAAATTTGTTGATATGCAAACGAGTAGACATAAATTTGTTGATATGCAAACGAGTAGACATAAATTTGTTGATATGCAAACGAGTAGACATAAATTTGTTGATATGCAAATGAGTAGACATAAATTTGTTGATATGCAAACGAGTAGACATAAATTTGTTGATATGCAAACGAGTAGATATAAATTGTTGATATGCAAACGAGTAGACATAAATTTGTTGATATGCAAATGAGTAGAAATAAATTTGTTGATATGCAAATGAGTAGACAAAAGTATGTTTATATACAAATGATTGGACAGTGTTATGATAATTAAACCAAATTAAACAATGCAGAAGAAAATTCAAATTGGGAAACTTTGTTACAGAGAAGAAAGTCAAGATAAATACATAAGGTTTCTTATTTTTGAAGACTAAATGGTCATTTCATTTTGCAATATTTGAGGTGGATGTTTATCACAAAACACTGCTGATTCATTATTATTGGGAGACACCAAATTTTCGTGGATTTAATGGGTCCAGGTGAAACTACAAGAAATTAGATAGGACATAATTCGATTCACTGTAAATTCAGAAATTATTGTAATGTTATGGCAGTTATACTAATTTTGATAATGTATCTTTTAAACATGTCACAATAAAATATTTAATTAGTTTGATTATTTTTCAGGAGAAAGATAAACCTGCTCCGTCAGGAAGCCAAGTCCACCCTACTGATGGTAAAGATCCTGTACATGGCTTCTTCAGTCAGTATATACCTAAGACGGGACAACAGTACTTCAGAGATTTAGCTGGTAATATTAAGCAGGTTAGTTTCTCTCATTATGATAGGATTATTTAATCATGTAAATTCAGAAATTGTGCAATATTTTATTATTGTGAAAAACTACAACTATTTTGCCAAAATAAATAATAATTATAATTTTTTACCGCATTACTAGTATGTACCATTGCATTTCCGAAAATCACAATAATAAGTTGCATATTTGTGTCAGTTGTCAAACAATGGCATTTATTGATTTAGGGTAGATAAACAGCCAAGAATTAACAAATTGAAAAAAGTTGAAAGATTTTTTTTTATGATTAAACTAGAGGCTCTAAAGAGCCTGTGTCGCTCACCTTGGTCTATGTGAATATTAAACAATGGACACAGATGGATTCATGACAAAATTGTGTTTTGGTGATGGTGATGTGTTTGTAGATCTTACTTTACTTAACATTCTTGCTGCTTACAATTATCTCTATCTATAACAGTACTTTCTGTGGAAAATGTTATTGAAAATCTTCAAATTTTAAGAAAATTGTTAAAAATTGACTATGAAGGGCAATAACTCCTTAGGGGGTCAATTGACTATTTTGGTCATACTGACTTATTTTTAGTTCTTACTTTGCTGTACATTATTGCTGTTTACAGTTTATCTCTATCTATAATAATATTCAAGATAATAACAAAAAAACAGCAAAATTTCCTCAAAATTACCAATTCAGGGGCAGCAACCTAACAACCGATTATCTGATTCATCTGAAAATTCCAGGGCAGATAGATCGTGACCTGATCAACAATTTTACTTCCTGTCAGATTTGCTCTTAATGCTTTGGTTTTTGAGTTATAAGCCAAAAACTGCATTTTACCCCCATGTTCTATTTTTAGCCATAGCGGCCATCTTGGTTTGTTGGCCGAGTTACTGGACACATTTTTTTAACTACATACCCCAATGATTATGGCTAAGTTTGGTTAAATTTGGCCCTGTAGTTTCAGAGGAGAAGATTTTTCTAAAAGATAACTAAGATTTACGAAAAAGGGTTAAAAATTGACTATAAAGGGCAATAACTCCTAAAGTGGTCAACTGACCATTTTGGTCATGTTGACTTATTTGTAGATCTTACTTTGCTGAACATTATTGCTGTTTACAGTTTATCTCTATCTATAATAATATTCAAGATAATAACCAAAAACAGCAAAATTTCCTTAAAATTACCATTTCAGGGGCAGCAACCCAACAACGGAATGTCCGATTCATCTAAAAATTTCAGGGCAGACAGATCTTGACCTGATGAACAATTTTATCTCTGTCAGATTTGCTCTAAATGCATTGGTTTTTGAGTTATAAGCCAAAAACTGCATTTTACCCCTATGTTCTATTTTAAGCCATGGCGGCCATCTTGGTTGGTTGGCCGGGTCACCGGACACATTTTTTAAACTAGATACCCCAATGATGATTGTGGCCAAGTTTTAGTTAAATTTGACCCAGTAGTTTCAGAGGAGAAGATTTTTGTAAAAGTTAACGCCGGACGCAGGACGACGACGCCGGACGCAAAGTGATGAGAAAAGCTCACTTGGCCCTTTGGGCCAGGTGAGCTAAAAAAGTCATTACATGAATCAAGGTTGAATGACAGTAGCATGCTATCACTCATGTCTCCTTGGTTAGCAAAAAGTCAATTGAGGCAACCCTTGTGAATCTAAGGGCTAGGAACTTTGTCAGAACACTTGAAAGTAATCTAATTTGTATATGTATATGGTTTCTGTTAATTGACAGTTTATTAGATCACAATATAAATACCTGACAAGGTCACAAGACTAATTGACAAAATCAAAGGAACATTACCTTTTTTGCTGTTCTTTGTCTCAAGGTCACTATAGGGACTTAAGGGCCAAGGACAAATATACAAATCACAACTTAGTTTTAGAGAGTACTGAGCATGGTTCCTTTACTAGACATTTTTTATAGGCTTGTCAAAACCACAAAATTCAAATATCCACATTATATTCAAAGTTTTTTTTTAATCCACAAATACTAATGAATCAACAGAAATATTAATAAAAATGTACATTATAGATTCAAACAAGCAAACTAGTCTTACCCCATAAAATAACTGGCAAATAAAGAACCAGCACAAACATTTAGACAACCATTGTTCACATCAAGATATTTGTATTTTGTAACAATCAAGATGACCTGCATGAAGTATGCTAAAAATTTGGATGGAAAAAATAAGAGCTAGCCAAAATAGACGCAAAAAAAGTCAAAAATGTATATTGATTCTTTACTCAAAATCTCTACACACGCACACTTGACAAAATTGGAGACAACTTCAAAGATTTTTTCATTTCTGTCTTATTAGCTGATTATTGAAATGTATTTGCTTTGTTTTTGACAGGGACCAATAGGATACACTCCAATTTGTCAGTGTATGCCTGCTCTTCACCAGTTGGAGAAGCGAGTCGGTCAGGATAAGGAACATATCTATGAACATATAGATGCCTCTCATCAGATCCTCAAAAATCGTATGGATCAGTTAGATAAGAAAACTACACAACAAATTACAACATTTGACATGTGGTCCAGGGATAGATTTGATGAAGAAGAAAGAAATTGTTACAACAGGATTGACCAGCGTTTAGCCGATCAACAGCATTACATGGCACATAAGAAACGTGGTGGTATGGACGTGGATGATTGGTTAGAGGCTAAATTGTCAAATTACGGTCATTGTTTAGACCATCATCATGACGATACTGCTTTACCAAGCAATAATATTTTCACAGACATTCATCAGACTGAAAATGGCCGATTATTTCGCTCTCGATCAGACGAGACACTTTCGCAGTCTGATAATCACAGTGGGAAGTTTCGTAAAAGACAATTTTATGAATCACGTCAGCAAGCAATGCAGGAAATCAGGGCATGGCAACTTCCTGCTTATAGTAAAGACAGGGGTGCCAGGAATTACAATCCTGTTGTTGGACGTAGAGACAATTATGGTGTTCAGAACCCACAAACTCTCAATAGAAATGCAAATCAGCAAAGTGGAAGACATTTTGTTTCGCCTGTTTCTAGTCATCAAAATGCACGATCATCTTCACGACCTGACTTCATATCACCAAGTACCGCTTCTACTAGTCGTAGTCCGTACTTGTCACATGATCAAGTTTATGGTAGTCAATATAGTGGTTACGATCAAGGTGCTATTCCAAAGAAACTTTCAACCTCACAAACTTGGCATGATGTGCATGAACATCAAACATCAGTGCGTCCAGAATTAACCCCACGAACTCATAATACTGTGTTAAATCATAGAACTTCTGTGCAAAGAGACACTAGCCCAATAACTCACAACACTGTGTTAGATCATAGAACTGCGGGGCATAGAGATGCTAGCCCACTAACTCATAGCACTCCAATGGTTCATAAAACTACAACACAGAGGGATGCTAGCCCTCTCAATCACAGTACTCCTAAATCACGAGAATCTAGTCCCTTTCATTATCAGTATCTCCCTCATCATAGAATGGTGAAAAGTCAAACTGAACCTGAAAATCTATCACCAAGACGAAATGAAAGTAGAACTATTCAAAGTGAAAGTAGGAAAGCTCAAAGTGGGAGTAGAATTAACCAAAGTGGGTTAAGAAGTATTCAAAATGATAGTAGACAAGTTCAGAATAATCGAGCTATTTATAGTGACAACCGGCAGGTTTATCAACAACCTAGGAATACACAACACGAAAATACACACTCACAAAGGGAACAATTTGATCGACAAAATCAAAACACACATTCGCAAAGGGAACTATTTGATCGACAAAATGAAGTGAGAAGATCAAACATGGAGTCAAGAACTCTACACAGTGAAAGTAGAAACAGTGAAACAAGGCGGAGTTTTCCCGAAAGGGGGTCCTCAAACATAAGCATAGGTACTAATGTGACCTCCAATTCCTCCAGCACTGGACAGGGCCCCCTCACAGAGTCTGGTGCTGGAAAAATAGTGGTTAAACCAACTTTCACAACATTTGGATATCCAGAGAGGGAAACATTATACAATACTCAAGACAATACAAATAAGGGATATTCAAATGATTCGTCAGATTTAGGTAGGTCAGGTATGTCAGTTCAACAGTCTGATTCAACTTACGGTTACCATAGTGAAGTTATAAATAAACCTCTAACCTCTGGAATACCAGCACGGCATGATGGGAAAGAAATTCCTATGGAGAGAATGTCTCACATGGATAGAAGAAGTGAATATAATCAAAACACTGGAAATAATGTCAAAAATAGTGCTATCAATTCTGTAAATAATGTTAATAGGGATGATATGTATTTATCACAAGGTCATAGCAATATGCAAATGAGCCGACAGAGGTCAAGGTCAACTGATGGAATATTATTAGATGATACTGACCTATCGTCAGCACATCAAATGAAATTGAAATTGAAGGATCCGTCTTCCATGCAGAGATCTGGAACTCCCAGTTCTCCCAGAAACAGTCAAAATCATAGTGTGCCATTAGAGTCAATGAAAAGGCCAACATCACAATATGGAAGTTCAAGGTCATATTTAAATGATAGAACTGATATGAAACCATATTCTAATGAGCAAAACAATAAAAATTTACAAAGTGGTCAATATTATAGTTCTTCACAGGGAAACATGAACAGAAATCCTGTAAACTATTCTGTGTTAGGTTCAAAAGGGCAGATTTACAATTCTACAAGAGATGTAGATGTAAACAGGCAAAATAGTGGACAGACTTGTTATAATAGAGACAGGCCTACTTTGGCCGGTGATAGTACAAATAGGGAAAATCCTTATGGATCTGTTCAAAACTTTACTCGAAGGATGAACGATGGGAAGACTTCTGTGCCTGCTCCATCAGGACAAACATATAATACATACAATCCTAACTTCCAAAGTCATGACAATGTCATGTATTCAGATCAAACAAATGTGTCAAAACTAGGCAGCAAATCTGAATCTCATCTGAATCAGGAACAACATATTCAGGGTCCGGAGGTTATACCTAGAACTGATAGGAATTTACAATCTACGCCAATTCAAGACAAAAGTCGGGAGGACAATAGTAGCAATCCTGATTCTGGATATAGCAGTAAAATCTATGGACGTAATTTGAATTCTGGGAATGCTCCCAGTACAAGTTGTACACCCTCATCGTCATTCAGTACCGAACCGACGGACCATAACATTACACTTTCTAGCAATAATTCACCCCATCCTCAAGTCAATCATAGTGATTATGCACAAATAAACTCTGTTCAACACCAATATCAGAAAGATTTGAGCAGTCATGTACAGCATTGGTACCAACGAAAGTTAAAAGACGCAGCGAAAAACTTAAATGATGGTGAATATGGTTACCGTAGTGACTACCATTCACCGACTAATGGCATTCAAAATTCAAATGACTTCAGCCAGTATGAGTATGCTCAGCAGTCACGGCAACCAGTTTACCATGGAAACCAAACATATTCATCCTATCATCAGGTGCCAAACTTTATTAGGGGTAGTGATGTTTAAGCTTTTTTGTTAAGACAAATACATTTTTTTGTAGTTGTATATTATTTATAGCTAGTGGATAAGTGAGGGCACAATTTTGAATGGTGATACATTGCAGTTAAAAATACCATAGAAATTTTACTTGCTAAACTTAAAAAAAAAAAAGTTTTTCTTTTTTAGAATTAAAATAAATAAAACATTTTCCCACAACAAAAACATATTACATGTATGACATGTATCTACAAGAACAATGCAATAGTATGCGAAATTTGATATTTTAAAAGTTACAAAACAATGAAATGACATCTTGTTGTAGTTGTGTTAGCTAATTAAGTCTTTACTAAAACAGATATATATAAACAAGTAAGAACTTTGATGGAAATAACCGAAAATGCACTTGTCACGTTTAAAAAAGTCTTGAAAATGTTCTGAAATGCATTTTTATTTGATCTGAAAAATTAAGAGATAACTGTATTGTATTTGAAGCTTTAAGGACGTCCATCGGTAGTTTTACTGTCGCAAATTTAGTTTACCTGGCGACGCGGAGCGGAGACAGGTAAACGGGTATTTGCGACAGTAAAACTACTGATGGACGTCCGCACAAGCTTTAAATACAATACAGTTATCTCTATTCTAATACAAAACAAGTTCATAATTAAATTTCAATCATTATTTCAGTGTAAAATCTTCATTAAAGAAAATTCCGCGAAAAGATGTTATCTTCTTTGGTCCCTACAATAGGTATGCCTCCGGCATCAAACATAAACACCGGGCGTTTTCTGGCTTCTGTGCCAGTTCAGAATGTAATAAAGCTTGATAAAAAGAAGTTTTTTATGTGCAACATGGAAATTTTTTTGCTTATTATTGTAAAAATTACATGTCAATACATTCAGCAATTCAAAATGTCGGCTTCCTTAAAGTTACAGACAAGGAGATGGAGAATTTTACGCTAAATGTCATCCAATCAGAATCATTGATACAAAATAATTGCATTGGAATTCCTGTTGTACGCATACTTTATTTTTGTGGGATTTCAGAATAGAGACTTATCAGGGCTATAGAATTAATTATGAAAATTTTCAGGATCAGTAAAAAAGCTTTTTTTCTGGAATTTGTCATTCAGCATTTATTTTATCTAGGAATAAAGGAAGACACCACCTCATTGTAGTCTTTAAGGTGGTACCTAACACTACAGGGAGATAACTCTGTATAATCAGCTAAACGTTTTAAATACGTTGTGTTGTTTAGATAATATTAAGCTTCTCGATGATCAAAATAAGTGTTTGTCAAACTGCTAAATAACCAGTGTACTTTTTCTGATAAAATGGTTGGTTAAAATTTTTTGAAATTTTTATATTTTTGTCAAAGGGTCAAAGTAAATACTTTGTCAAAATTTTATGAAAATTAAACGAGCCAAATTAATTTTAGTTAAGGTGTTGGGTACCATCTTAAGAACCTTTAAGTCTAGAGAGAAAAGAGTGAATATATACAATTTAATTTACATGTAGAGTATCTGTTTTTATTTTAATGGGAAATTATTGGTAAAAATATCCATATTGCAACACATTGACACTAATTAATAACTAAGAAAAATCATATGTAAAAACTATGCAATTTTCATTATGTTATTCAGGGAGCATATGAAGTATTTGTAGTATAATTATACAATTTATAAGTTAAATATTACAAATCATAATCATTTGTATGGCAGTAGTATAAAATGTACTGATATCAAGAAAAAAGAAAGAAACACACTTAACGTTATAATGAAATGGGGTAGGAAAAGAGGGTACGCTGATTTTCTAAAAAAGCTTTTTATTAAACGTGAGTTATGCAATCTCCATAGAATCTGCTCTCATCATTTTCAGTAGATAACTACAACTTTCTGGGCTAGTTCAAGCTAGGCTAGGATACAGGCTTCATGGTCTCTTTAGATCTCATTGCAGTACACCATATGTAAACATACTTTTACTGTTCAAATTTAATGTTTGTAAATATACATTCCAAAGACAAAGTTGTTACTATGATCTCTTCCTTTGTAAGAATTCCACAATTTTATATATACATTATATTTTTTAATTTCATATTTATTTTGTAAATACAAAACTATATATATATATATTTAATTGTATTTTATGATTTTATTTGTAGATAAGTCTTAATTGAATTTGTACATAAATGGACTTTATTCGTATTTCAGAATTTCTTTACTTTCGTATGGTTAATTGTTTATATATAATAAATAAGACATCATGCTGTTGTCATGGTATAAACTGTATTTTTGTAAGAAAATTTAATCTTTTTTTAATCTAAATGGATGCACAAGCAGTAACTGAGAATATAGATATTTTGATGTTGATGGTTCATTATCTTTTTATCTTTGTTTAGTATTCATGAATTCTCTTGCATTGGTTAGCCATCAATTTTAAGTCTTCAACAAAATACAAATTTTCTGTAGGCTTTTATGCAGAATTGGCCAAAACTATCAAATAACATACAAACAAATCAAGAACATTTTTTCCCAATTCACAGAGATTGGAAACTCAGTCTGATTAAAATCTGATGTTGCGATACACTCTTAACTTTAGAGTGGAAAGTATCCATGATGAAAACTAACAGCTGATTTTCATGAGATTGGCATCGTTGCTTAATCCCAGTAAGCCATGTAGATAACTTTTGTGAAATCCAACATTTTTTCACTTTTGAAAAAGTTTGTTATTTTTTTTGTATTGACGTTCATGTCCATCATTGTGAGGCTAGTTAAATGAAAGTATTACTGTAAATTCGGAAATGAATGTATTATTGTAAATCACTGATTATTGGTCAAAATGTAACATCTTAAATAACACCACTGCAAAATTGTGTGAAGGAAAATAATAGCTACTGAAATTACAAGTGCTAGGATCTCTTTTGTTTACCCCAATTATATAGCAAATTTTGCATTATTAAAAACATAGCAATAATTATTAAAAACATAGCAACAATTTCTTAACTAACAGAAGTGGGGAAAAACTGTTTTCATTTCCTGTAAAATTGAAATACGTAATTTTGTAAAAAAAAAAGGGGGGGGGGATTTTTGTCAAACTTTTTTACAGAGTTACAGATAATATTCATTTTCCTTTGTGATATTTTACACAATGGGCATGTTCTATGTATATCTGGTAGATTAAATGCTCTTCAACCCTTAGCTCTGGTTTAGTATTTTCATTTACTATGTCATCATTTGTATAATATGCAATAATTCAGAGCATAATTATAAATGTCAAACTTTGTATATTAATGATTAGCATACCATCCATTTATTCATATATATACATACATAAAACAAAATTGTTATTTTTATTATTATTATAAAATTTAAAATAATGAAATTAAAAGTATATAAATTTAGTTTTGTTGAATTTCTTTTTATATGACCAATGCTATGATGTTGTCGTCGGCATCATCGTCAGCTTCCTATTCTGCATCGTTGGTCGTTGTCTGAAGACACATTTGGTTTAACTGTAGTTGAAGTGAATGGATCTCTATGAAATTTTATAAGAAGGTTTAATACCACAAAAGGAAGGTTGGGATTGATTTTGGGGTTTGTGGTAGCAACAGTTTAGGTATGAGAGGCCAAAAACAATCATTTTTGTAGTTGGACAATTGCTTGTGTGTAATTGTTTGGATCTCTCTGAAATTGTACCCCAAGGTTTCATATCACAAAGGAAAGGTTGGGGTTGAGTATGGGGTTAAACTTTGTGCTCCAAACATGCAGGAATTAGGGGCAAAAAAGGGACCAAAAACAAGTTTTTTCTAAGTTTCCAGACACTAACTTGTGTTTATTATTAAGTGTATGAATTTTTTCTTTCCCAATTTTTTTAGGGGCTTCATATTTTTTTCTTTAAAATTTTCATTTTTAGCTCACCTGGCCCAAAGGGCCAAGTGAGCTTTTCTCATCACTTGGCGTCCGTCGTCTGTCGTCCGGCGTCGTCCGGCGTCGTCCGGCGTCGTTAACTTTTACAAAAATCTTCTCCTCTGAAACTACTGGGCCAAATTACACCAAACTTGGCCAAAATCATCATTGGGGTATCTAGTTTAAAAAATGTGTTCGGTGACCCGGCCAACCATCCAAGATGGCCGCCATGGCTAAAAATAGATCATAGGGGTAAAATGCAGTTTTTGGCTTATAACTCAAAAACCAAAGCATTTAGAGCAAATCTGACATGGGGTTAACTTGTGTAACAGGTCAAGATCTATCTGCCCTGAAATTTTCAGATAAATCGGATAACCTGTTGTTGGGTTGCTGCCCCTGAATTAGTAATTTTAAGGAAATTTTGCTGTTTTTGGTTATTATCTTGAATATTATTATAGATAGAGATAAACTGTAAACAGCAATAATGTTCAGCAAAGTAATATTTACAAATAAGTCAACATGACCGAAATGGTCAGTTGACCCCTTTAGGAGTTATTGCCCTTTATAGTCAATTTTTAACCATTTTTCGTAAATCTTAGTAATCTTTTACAAAAATCTTCTCCTCTGAAACTACTTGGCCAAATCAATCCAAACTTGGCCACAACCATCTTTGGGGTATGTAGTTTGAAAAATGTGTCCAGTGACCCAGCCATCCAATCAAGATGGCCGCCATGGCTAAAAATAGAACCTTGGGTAAAATGCAGTTTTTGGCTTATAACTCAAAAACCAAAGCATTTAGAGTAAATCTGACATGAGGTATATTTGTTTATCAGGTCAAGATCTACCTGCCCTGAAATTTTCAGATGAATTGGACAACCCGGTTTTGGGTTGCTGCCCCAGAATAAGTAATTTTAATGAAATTTTGCTGTTTTTGGTTATTATCTTGAATATTATTATAGATAGAGATAAACTGTAAACAGCAATAATGTTCAGCAAAAAAAGATTTACAAATAAGTCAACATGACCGAAATGGTCAGTTGACCCCTTTAGGAGTTATTGCCCTTAATAGTCAATTTTTAACCATTTTTCGTAAATCTTAGTAATCTTTTACATCTTCTCCTCTGAAACTACTTGGCCAAATTACACCAAACTTGGCCAAAATTATCATTGGGGTATCTTGTTTAAAAAATGTGTCCGGTGACCCGGCCAACCATCCAAGATGGCCGCCATGGCTAAAAATAGAACATAGGGGTAAAATGCAGTTTTGGGCTTATAACTCAAAAACCAAAGCATTTAGAGCAAATCTGACAAGGGGTAAAATTGTGTAACAGGTCAAGATCTATCTGCCTTGAAATTTTCAGATAAATCGGATAACCTGTTGTTAGGTTGCTGCCCCTGAATTAGTAATTTTAAGGAAATTTTGCTGTTTTTGGTTATTATCTTGAATATTGTTATAGATAGAGATAACTTGTAAACAGCAATAATGTTCAGCTAAATAAGATCTAGAAATAAGTCAACATGACCAAAATCGTCAGTTGACCCCTTAAGGAGTTGTTGCCCATTTTATTCAATTTTTAACAATTTTCACTAATTTGGTAAATTTTTGTAAATTTTTACAAAATATTTTTCACTGTATCTAAAGGTCCAAGTTTATTATAGATAGAGAAAATTCTAAGTACCAAGAATGTTCAGTAAAGTAAGATCTACAAACACATCACTATCAGCAAAACACAATTTTGTCATGAATCCATCTGTGTCCTTTGTTTAATATGCACATAGACCAAGGTGAGCGACACAGGCTCTTTAGAGCCTCTAGTTTTTTTAAGTGTCGAGAAGAAATCTTCAATTGCACAGTATTGCACAATGGATTTTTAAGATCTTTGACCACATTTATTTTGTGTCAGAAACCTTTATCATATAGTGTTTTTACTGCTTATAATATCTGACAAATAGATCAAATCAGGAAAAACACATTTCCCTAATGAACTATGAAAATGAGGTCATTGTCGTCTGAAGTCTGCCAGACATGAACACCTTACAATCATTGCATACATCATATAGTGTTTCTACTGCTTATAATATCTGACAAATAGATCAAATCAGGAAAAACTCATTTCTCTAATGAACTATGAAAATGAGGTCATTGTCATTTAAAGCCTGCCAGACATGAACACCTTACAATCATTGCATACATCATATAGTGTTTCTACTGCTGATAATATCTGACAAATAGATCAAATCAGGAAAAACTCATTTCTCTAATGAACTATGAAAATGAGGTCATTGTCATTTAAAGCCTGCCAGACATGAACACCTTACAATCATTGCATACATCATATAGTGTTTCTACTGCTGATAATATCTGACAAATAGATCAAATCAGGAAAAACACATTTCTCTAATGAACTATGAAAATGAGGTCATTGTCATTTAAAGCCTGCCAGACATGAACACCTTACAATCATTGCATACATCATATAGTGTTTCTACTGCTGATAATATCTGACAAATAGATCAAATCAGGAAAAACACATTTCTCTAATGAACTATGAAAATGAGATCATTGTCGTCTGAAGTCTGCCAGACATGAACACCTTACAATCATTGCATACATCATATAGTGTTTCTACTGCTGATAATATCTGACAAATAGATCAAATCAGGAAAAACAACATTTCTCTAATGAACTATGAAAATGAGGTCAAGGTAAAACCTGCCAGTCAAACATGTACTTTATAATTATCTGTACACCAAATATAGTTGACCTAGTATTTACAGTGTCTGACATACAGACTTATAAATCTTAATCACTGAACCATGAAATAAATTTGAGGTCAATTGAAATTTAACAGACACCTAGACCTTGTAAGGAACACATATACAAAATATGGTTATCCTATTAATCAAATAACTGAGTATTTCTAAAGAAAAAAACTTTAAAAAAAATTCCAAGCAGTCGCTGATCCATGAGAATGAGGTCAAAGACAATAGACATATGCTAAATCTCCTGCAATAGGAAGCTTTATACAAAAATGAACACATTCACCTGATAGTAATCAATGTCTTGTATACCGTGAGACCTCTGTCACAGGTAACCAATATGATAATGCCTAATGGTATCATTGTAAACATCTATATGACCATTATTATAATGTGAAGTTATCCTTATGACCAATTTCACTCACAAATAGATATAGGAAGATGTGGTGTGAGTGCCAATGAGACAACTCTCCATCCAAATAACAATTTAAAAAAAAGTAAACCATTATAGGTCAATGTACGGCCTTCAACACGGAGCCTTGGCTCACACCGAACAACAAGCTATAAAGGGCCCCAAAATTACTAGTGTAAAACCATTCAAACGGGAAAACCAACGGTCTAATGTTCTTTTCTATTTTGATAACATTTTCCAATTATGTATAGCAAATGTGTACTTGTATATTGCACATTTGTATTAAAAAAAATATTAAAAAAAAGTCATTGAAGTCCAAGTTTCATATCATGGCTTGTTAACGGTAATTAGCCTGCTGATATAAAATCATGCTGTGCTGTCTGTCAAATATGGTTCATTTGAACTTTACCTCAACTTCACGAGTTGAAAGATTTTCACTTAGTTTTGAAGATGGCATTTTGGTGCTGTTAACTTGCACTACTGTTCCAGGATAGAGGAAGAGTTGAGCACTAACAAAAATTTTTTACCCAACCTCATTCTATAATGTGTGTGTGTCTGTTATTCAGTGGTTGCAGTCTTTATTTCATTTATTTTGTGTCATAAACTTAGGCTGTTCTTTTGTTTTAACTGATTCTCATTTTGTAATGTCAGGACCTTTTATAGCCAACTGTATGGTATATGTTTTGCTCATTGCTGAAGGCCATACATGTACCTGTATGTGCTTTAATCAGCTTCATTTGGAATCTTATGGAAAGTTGTCTAATTGGCAATCTAATCCCTTTTATCATAACGATTTATTAGTTGAAATCATAACTTATTGATATCTGATCTGTAGAATAATTGCTAATTTGATATACAGGTGGTGCTTTCATACAACATTGAACTGACTAATTTTTTAGAATAATTAAAAATTTCATGTAAGTTCTATAGGCAAAGCCTAGTCAAGTAAAATTTTCGATTAATACTGTGGATTCATTTTTTTTTCGTGGGTACAAATTTTCATTGATTGAGGAAAACTTGTGGTTTTCCAAAAGTCTGCATTGAATCATACAACAAATTTACAGTTCGTTAAACATTGAAATTTGTGGTTTCCATGTAACCACGAAATCAACGAAAATTGGTATCCAAAAAATAATAATGAATCCCCATAAACTATTAAACACATCCTTTCTTTTCCATTTAAACAGAAAGAAGCCTCATCACTTATTTGTTATATCTTTGTATTTTATTAAATTTAATGAAATGAGGAGTTTTCTATGTCGGTAAAAATGGATAAATGTTACTTGTTTTTCAAATGTTCAACTGTAATTAAGAAATGTCTTCCAAATAAGTTGCTAAACTCAATAATTTCCATAGTGATAGTTTGTACTGTAAAAATTAGTAAAATTTATGGTGCATGGGATAGTGATTGTTCGCCCTGTAACAGAGAGTAAAAAAATTGGTGTATGGGAGATAACTCTTTATATCCATTTTATATGAAAAACAATGGAAGAATAAAACTAGTGCATAGAAATGCACAAAAGTAAAAATTTAAGAATATTCCTACTTTCTTGAGGAGTTTTGGGAATATCTAAAGTATGTTAAAGCAAGTTACTGTGCATGTACACAATTTTACAGTCATCAGTTCTACAAATAATAAAACAGAGTTATTCCCCTTTGTCACCAAACATGATAGTAAAGGCTAAAAATGGTCTAAAATTGTAACCACCTTTAAAATTCCTTTAAGATCACATATGTAAGTAAAGAATGTAAAACAGGGTTCATATTTCCAACATATCAACATATTACATGTATTTATATCGTTGTTTCTTGGAAGAAGGCCTGCTGGCATTCCTCCATCCCTTTATTTTTCTGTTTCTCCTTTAACAAGGAACTAAACATAACTCATGATTTGGTTCTATCTTCATACATATCATGGAGGAGAACTTACAATAAATTCAGCATCTATACGGGAATACCACTTACAATACACCTTATCGCTATTTGTCCACCATTACTGGATATCACACAGGTTCCTGTAAAACAAAATATCTGACGCCACAATAAAAAATTGATTGTTGTATGCGTCAAAAGTTTTAGGGACCGGGTCAGTCTGGATTAGCCATAAGGTGTATAAATTCAGTATCTATAACAGAAAACCACTGAACTCTTTAACTTAACCTCAAATAAATAATTACGAAATAAATCTTCCAATAATTTATTTGATCAAGACAGTGTGATTTCAAATAACATCTTATTTAAGTCATGTAAGTGCTCTATTTATTATATAAAATGTACCATTTTGTATGAAAGAAAAATTCTATATACAAAATTTCATTAATAAAAGATTTTGCACACAAAAGTCACAGAAAATCAACCTGTACACATCACAAATAAATCAAAGATTTTTTTTCAAGATAATGATTTTAATTTTGTGTACATGTATTCAAAAACACAAAATGGCTCCCATCTTGCTTATTTCACATCAAATAATTTGTTTACATATAAATATATCACAGTTAATCATGTTCTGCACTACAATCTCTGTATCAAGATGGCTGAAGCTCCACCCCCTCCATTACAAATAGCTGCCATTCCAAATTTCCCTGGTAACAAGTTGTGTACCATGTGACCTGTGATACGTGCTCCTGACATTCTAAAAAAACATATAAATATATTTTCAATACTGATATATCAAAGCGTAGAGTAAAATAGTATGTATAAGTTTTAAGGAAATGTAAAAGGGGTATACATCAAATAGACAGCAACCGAATAACAGAAATTATATTCTTCAGAAAAAAAAACCCTGTAAATGCTCAAAACATGTTTAGTACTAAAAACCCAGAACATTTTTGTATAATATTTTCTTAAACAAAAATCTGTAAATATATACTTTAAAAGCAAAATGCTTGGATCTGTCCACTCTGCTTTTCTCCATTTTTATGGTGACGTTATATTGTAATAAAAAATCAGTTGTTGGGTTCTTTAAGTAATATGAAACCTGTAAACCTACCCAATAGGGTGACCTATACTGACAGCACCACCATGGATGTTAACTTTGTCCATATCTAACCCTAATTCTTTAACATTTGCAAGCACAACATTACTAAACGCTTCATTGATTTCCCACATGTCAATCTCATCTTTGGTCAAACCTGCTTGCTTTAATACCTACAAGAAGATTGACCTTATTCATTATACCTTATTTATTATTAATTTTTCGTAAGACTGATATAATGATTTTTAGAAATATTTTCTTACAATTTTGTAAAGATACTGATAATCCATGAAGTTTACTTCCAATTTATGCTATGCTTAAATGCATGTGAATTCATGGTTTCAGAATCTAATGCATTCTTGGCAACAATTTCAAACCTTTACAGCAAAACATTGTGATTAGTTACTTCAAAACTGCATAAACAATTGAAATTAAACAAATGATGTAACATTATTTTCATTTCTGGAATCCTTACTCTGAAATTTAACCATAATCCTAAAGATTCTGAAATTTCTTATTAAGGATATCTGCTCTCAAGTATTCACCTTTTCATTTGTATTAAGTAACCAATATACAAAATTGTAAATCAAGGGAGACAACTCTGTTTTCTGTAGAAACAGCATAAGCCCTTGCTATACATCAGGAAAATCTACAATTGTTAATCAAGGAAAGATAACTCTGTTTTCCTTAGAAATAAGCATAAACTCTATCTACAGTGGCGGATTCAAACCTTTTCCTAAGGGGGGGCCCGCTGACTGACGGGGGGGGGCTTGTCCAGTCATGCTTCAATGATTCCCAATATAATCAACCAAATTTTTCCCACAAAATGGGGGCCCCCCCCTGGATCCGCCTATGATCTACCTTAGTAACAAACTGGAACCAGATGCTCCGCAGGGCGTAGCTTTATACGACCGCAGAGGTTGAACCCTGAACGGTTGGGGCAAGTATGGACACAACATTCAAGCTGGATTCAGCTCTAAATTTGGATTGTGATTAAATAGTTGACACAGCATAGGTTTCTGACACAGAATGAATGTGTTCTAATGAACTTATAATTTTTGTTTTCTATGCAATTCACTATGCTGTTGAATATTAATCCTCTCAAAACAAGATATGTCCTCAGTACACGAATGCCCCACTCGCACTATCATTTTCCATGTTCAGTGGACCGTGAAATTGGGGTAAAAACTCTAATTTGGCATTAAAATTAGAAAGATCATATCATAGGCCACATGTGTACTAAGTTTGAAGTCGATTGGACTTAAACTTCATCAAAAACTACCTTGACCAAAAACTTTAACCTGAAGCGGGACAGACGGACGGACGAACGGACGGACGAACGAACGGACAGACGGACGGACGCACAGACCAGAAAACATAATGCCCCTCTACTATCGTAGGTGGGGCATAAAAATGTTTGAAGAAATTTTCTTTTTTATTTATGAAATTTCAAATGAGAAAAATTGAACCCAACTTTTTTAATCACATCCCCCTTTCCCTTATTCCAAAACTAATCTCAATTAAAATTTCTAATGGAGTTTGCAACAATAACTACTCATTTAAATACATCATAAAATATTAAGATGTAAAAAAAACTGCTTGTTATCACTGAATGTTATTTATTATAATTTATCAGTTGGTAGTAAAAAGTGAATATACATTGTATATTGTATATAACAAAGATTTAAGTTGATTCTGGACAAAGAAAGATAACTCCAATTAAAAAAAAATCTTGCTATTGCACAATATTTTGCAATTAGATATTTCTTGCTTACTATTCTGGACAAAGAAAGATAACTCTAATTAAAAAAAAATTTGCTATTTCACAATATTGTGCAATTAGATATTTCTTGCCATTGTGCAATACTGTGCAATTGAAAAGACTTGCTATTGCACAATACTTAATATAATAATTTTAGATCCTGATTTGGACCAACTTGAAAACTGGGCCCATAATAAAAAATCTAAGTACATTTTTGGATTCAGCATATCAAAGAACCCCAAGATTTCAATTTTTGTTGAAATCAGACTAAGTTTAATTTTGGACCCTTTGGACTTTAGTGTAGACCAATTTGAAAACAGGACCAAAAATGAAGAATCTACATACACAGTTAGATTTGGTATATCAAAGAACCCCATTTATTCAATTTTTGATGAAATCAAACAAAGTTTAATTTTGGACCCCGATTTGGACCAACTTGAAAACTGGGCCAATAATCAAGAATCTAAGTACATTTTTAGATTCAGCATATCAAAGAACCTAACTGATTCATTTTTTGTCAAAATCAAACTAAGTTTAATTTTGGACCCTTTGGACCTTAATGTAGACCAATTTGAAAACGGGACCAAAAGTTAAGAATCTACATACACAGTCATGACAGTTAGATTCGGCATATCAAAGAACCCCAATTATTCAATTTTGATGAAATCAAACAAAGTTTAATTTTGGACCCTTTGGGCCCCTTATTCTGTTGGGACCAAAACTCCCAAAATCAATACCAACCTTCCTTTTATGGTCATAAACCTTGTGTTTAAATTTCATAGATTTCTATTTACTTATACTAACGTTATGGTGCGAAAACCAAGAAAAATGCTTATTTGGGTCCCTTTTTGGCCCCTAATTCCTAAACTGTTGGGACCTTAACTCCCAAAATCAATACCAACCTTCCTTTTGTAGTCATTAACATTGTGTTTAAATTTCATTGATTTCTATTTACTTAAACTAAAGTTATTGTGCGAAAACCAAGAATAATGCTTATTTGGGCCCTTTTTTGGCCCCTAATTCCTAAACTGTTGAAACCTAAACTCCCAAAATCAATCCCAACCGTTCTTTTGTGGTCATAAACCTTGTGTCAAAATTTCATAGATTTCTATTAACTTAAACTAAAGTTATAGTGCGAAAACCAAGAAAATGCTTATTTGGGCCCTTTTTGGCCCCTAATTCCTAAAATGTTGGGACCAAAACTCCCAAAATCAATCCCAACCTTCCTTTTGTGGTCATAAACCTTGTGTTAAAATTTCATAAATTTCCATTCACTTTTACTAAAGTTAGAGTGAGAAAACTAAAAGTATTCGGACGCCGGACGCCGGACGACGACGACGACGACGACGCCGACGCCAACGTGATAGCAATATACGACGAAAATTTTTTCAAATTTTGCGGTCGTATAAAAACACATGAAAAAGTCTCAATTATAAATCATTAAGGAATAACAGTTATATTTTTTCTGTCTATGAAGAAATAACATAAAAAATGTGGTGCACACTGAATAACGCACGTAGCTGGTTATTTTAAAGCGTGCACTACATTTTTTTTATATTATTTCGAATAAACAGAAAAATATTAGTAATTTCTTATAATTTAATTCTAAAATTCCATTTTAAACCAGAGTAAACCATGAAAAAAGTTGATGATGTCACAGTTACATGACAAAATTATGTCTATGAGCTGATAAACAAAACTATGTCAGCCAATCAGAAGACGTGTTACATCCAATATTAAATTATTAGGAGATAACTCTGTTTACCTTAGGAACAGCATAAGCAGGTGCTGTGGGGAAATCTATAGGTGCAATAGCTGCATCAGCAAAAGCTGGAAAAAAAAGAAATCACGATCATTGTAGCATTCATAGTGGTTTAATTTTCCCATAAAGCCAATGCATTACATCGGTACAGAGATAACATATACAAACAATAAATATTTACAATATGTACAAAACATGTGTGGGAGGTTACATAAGTTACAAGCCAAGTTTCATTGTAGCATTCATATATATATTTTACTATGCTTTTCCACAAATTTATTGAAGACGTAAAAAAAGACTTTAACTAATTTATCCAGTGAAACCTGTCATTACATAACATTTATAACATAGATTTTGACCCTTACATGAGGCTTATCAACAAGTGAGAAAGTTTGATTGAACAATCAACATATGATAGGATATTAATTGCTTGATATGGCTTATGTCACATGACATTGCTTATGTCACATGACATTAAAGGTGAATACAAGCATTCATAGAACAAGAATGTGTACATAGTACACTGATGCCCCAATCTCACTCTCATTTGCTATGTTTATTGGACAGTGAAATTAGTGTCAAAACTCTAATTTGGCATTAAAATTAGAACGATCATATCATAGGGAACATGTAATCTAAGCTTCAACTTCATCAAAAAGTACCTTGACCAAAAACTTTAACATGAAGTGGGACAGAGGGATGTACAGACAAACCAGAAAACATAATGCCCATAAAAGGGACATTAAATTGGAAGGTTGTTGTCAAATCTGCAATTCAAAGGTTTTGATGCAGAAAAAAAGATATAATAAACTTTCAACTACGGTAATCAAAATAATGCATGCTTTTTCACACTCCAATACTGACAGTAAGAGGAACTTCTGAATGCTTAAACAGATCCAAATTGCTACTGAAACCATGAACAACCTAGACTCAAAAAGGGTGACTCTCAAAACAATTCATTGCCTCGTCAGTGTTAAGATAAACAAATACATAAACTGTTATCAGTACACAACCAAGTGTGGTAAAGACAGTCAAATCAGTTTGTACTTCTTCAGTGATTCAAGTTATTAAATGCCAATGTCAATGTTATATAAACAGTGCTTTAGCTAACATATTTTGACAGTGTTTGAAAAAATGGTTTGATGCATAACTATTGTTATTGTTTGTAAATTTTTCATCTTATAAATGTACACAATATATAAACCTCCTAATCTTTAGTCTGAACTCCTCGCCAAAATTTTGCAATCTTCTGATCTGCGTTTCACAGTCTATCAATTGTATGCCCAATGCAAATGTCCTCAAAGTGTTCATTTTATTATTTTCAACAGTTACATTGTGTTTCTTCAAACCAACCACTTATAATTCTTACCAATGATTTTTGCCAGTGGTGTCACATTCAACCTCTTTGCAGCACTAGCTGTCATCAACACCAGGGCGGCAGCACCATCATTCAGTGTACTAGCATTTGCAGCTGTTACAGTTCCTGAAATTAATGAAAAATCACAAGATCAGAGTCATCATTGGCAGGTGGCTATTCATTCTCCCACTTAAATTGCAGGAAATCATATTTTTTTTCTGAATAAGCATATATACCAAACAGTGTCCGTCTACTGAACAACAGAAATTAAAAATTGAATAACTTTTATTTACACTAAGACTTTCTTGGCTTTATTTCCTTGCGGTCTTAGGATGTTGCTGTCATTTAAAGAATAAGAGTAATGTTGATGAAGAGCTGCTGCTGTCAACTGGAAATTTAGTCACAAATGGAGTTTTTGTCCATCTGATGAGTTAAGCCTTTTTCAACTGATTTTTATAGTTCGTTCTTATGTTGTACTGTTATACCACTGTCCCAGGTTAGGGGAGGGTTGGGATCCCGCTAACATGTTTAACCCCGCTACATTATTTATGTATGTGCCTGTCCCAAGTCAGGAGCCTGTAATTCAGTGGTTGTCGTTTGTTTATGTGTTACATATTTGTTTTTCGTTACTTTTTTTACATAAATAAGGCCGTTAGTTTTCTGGTGACCTATAGTTGTTAGTTTCTGTGTCATTTTGGTCTCTTGTGGACAGTTGTCTCATTGGCAATCATACCACATCTTCTTTCTTATATTTTATTGGTGTCATGCAGTGAAGACAGTAATACAGATTTTTCGATTTTCAAAACAAATCAAATCAATTACATTATGTTATTTCGATCAAATGCAAAACAAAATGAAATGATATGTTACAGCTTGAAAAAAAGATCTCTTGGCTTTATTATACTGTTTGGTTTCTTGATCTCCAGCAATTTGTTTTAAAAAAAGGTGTCTTTTACATTTGTGATGATCAAACACTCTTCAGAAGGATTAAAATACAAACCATCTTTTTGAAATACTGTCCTGAGTGTTTTGAATTTATCAAAGTTGACTTTTTTGTACTCTTCATCTTCTGTGATAACAACAGGATCTCCTGGAATAAAAAAATGTTTATGATGTGTCTGAAAGATGTTATTGCTCTACTCATTCAAAATCTATAATGTTTACTTCAGATATATCATTTTAACTAGGCTGTTGGCGTTCTCCTGGCAAACAGGCTTCCTCTACAAATTAAAATTGACAGCCATGAATTAGCACAATAGTGTTGAAAGTGGTGTTAAACACAAATTACTTAATCAATTTCTAAATGACCTCTAGGAATGTGTTAACTCATTCTTTTTATTCATCTGCTCTAAATATATATGTTTATCTTTAAAGCCAGTATATATACATTATAACACGGCAAATGAACATTATAATAGTAGTTATCATAAGCTAATGTATCCAAGCTATGTAATTCTTGTTTCAATGTTGTTATTCCAATGAAGGCTGTAATGGCCTAAACGTATGGAAAATTGTGTTACAGTTTTTATTTTATATATTTACCAAAGTATTAATTCAATCATAAAATGAAGGTCAGGATGATCAAATTGTTCTTGACCAGTACTTTCCAATTTCATAGAAATACCATTAACAATCATGACTTCATAAGTGTTTTTAAATACTGGTGGTATAAAGCAGATATGAAAATTAAACGAAGGAATTTATGATTATATGAATTGCATGTCAAATTCAAATTTGAATTGTAGGTACTTTTTTTTATATTTTCAACATATATTTTTTCTTTAATTTAGTTATTTCATTATTTTTTTTCTTTTATTTCATACAATGTAGAGAGTCTTATAACAACAACACTTTAGGGACTGCTGCAGAAAATTTATTGATCGACATGTTTCGGTGCCTAGGGCACCGTCATCAGGATAAAAACAATACATAAAATCATGCTGAAGAACAAAATCGGGTTGTTAAAATTTAAACGTCACAATGTTACAATGGTAAGTAACGTTATTAATAGCAACTGAAAGTGAAAGTGAAAGTTCATTGTAAGTATCGTATGGAAGTAAACTATAAAAAGAAATTAAAATAAAATGTTTTTGTTGTGAAAATGTTTGTTAAAATTATTCTGCCAACATGTGTTTGTCCTCTTGCATCGTAGAAAGAATAATACAAGGCACCGAAACATGTCGATCAATAAACTTTCTGCAGCAGTCCCTAAAGTGTTGTTGTTATAAGACTCTCTACATTTTATGTTTTTTTATCATAACGACCCTGCATACCCGGCGAGGTATCCACTTTATGGACTCTACCGTACTACAGACTCACCAGGCGTTGGTTCACTTTCGTTTGTAATTGATTTTATTTCATACGTTTATTTTGGACATTTTTGTTTGTTTAATAATAGTACTACCATAACCATAAGGTAATAAATAATATCAAATGCCCCAAATGGTAAACCAGGGCCAAACGTACAACACCTGCATTGGTATGTAAGTCAAGGTTGTTAACATTCCTGCAGTAGTATTTTTGTCCGTTGTTCAGCAATGACACTAATGAATGTAAATGGAAATTTCTGTATTTACAGTACAGTGTAGTAATTCACTGACCTCTCTTTCTTGTTATTTCTACTGGTGTAATCTCTTTCCCAAACAAGCCACTAGCTGCTGCCTGCTGACTCAGCTTGTAACTCCTGATAGCATACTCATCCTGCTCTTCACGGGATATATTATATTTCTTTGCCGTATTCTCAGCACATACTCCCTACAAACATAAATAGTCTATAATAAGTCATTTTACTAACACTTTTCATAATTCTTTGAAAGGCTGTCATGGTACTTTTTTTTCTTAACAATCTAAATTTCATGGCCATGTTTTCTACCTAATACTAAATTCATGACATTGTTTTGTAAACATTCTATTGAAAGTTTGAAAAGAAAAAACAAAAAGAAAAGTATCATTTATACATTTACACTCAAGTAATTTGTATGCTATTTTTCTGTTTACTGTAGTTAACTCGATAGATTGATTGGGGTTTGCTATATCTCAGGGATAGCTAATTCATATATTTTTTTACAAAGGTAATTCTAAATATCAGACAAAGGTCCTTTCATAATCTAAAACATTATCAAAGTGCCATCTGAGTTGAACAATTATAAAATAATCAGAAATCTTGATGGCATGAAATTATGTCAAATTAAAGATTAACCTTAAACCATCAGAGAGAGGTTTTTGTAGTGAAGGAATGATGAAACAAAATCAACATAAGTAGTTACACGATTTTCACAATATTTAACAATATTTACCATATGGATGTGATCATAAGCATCTGTTAAACCATCAAAGACAATCCCATCCTGTAATGACAAAACATTAAATTATATATTGTAAATTCAGAAATTATTGCAAGGTTCTTATTAATGAGAAGAATGAGAATAATGCAGTTGGGTGAGTATTGCATTATAAAATTTTCCTGAAATAGCAAAAATTAATCTCCAATTTGTTATTCTATATTTTAAAGTAATTAATTGATCATTGACAAGCATGCCACATCTAGTTATTTCTACAATGACAGAACAATATTTAACAACAGACATATGGGTAACTTTAACCTGTTGTTTCTAGATACAGGGTTTACCGCAGGCTATTTAAGGGTGGTGCTTCAACAGCATTTTTTTATGAGCAGTAAACTAAACTTTTTTTTATAGATAAAATGAATTAAGTTTGGTTTCTTACCCCTCTATAAGCTCATTTAAAAACCATTGTCTTATATGACCTCAACATATATTCATTCAATTGACTTTTGGTGTTTTAACGCTTTTTTTTAGCACTGCTTTTGATCTCTTTTGTGGCGTCCAGTTTTTATTGGTGGAGGAAGCCGGAGTGCCAGGAGAAAACCACAACCTTCGATAGGAAAATTGACAATTCTAGTCAATCAAGTATGGAGTTGTGTGCACCTGCACGAGCGGGATTTGAACTCACAACCTCAGTGTTGACTGCTTGTGATTACAGTAATAACTACTTAGACCACTCGGCCACCAAGACCCATTTCATTTCTAATAGAATTGATAAAGGTGTTATAAACTGGTTAACGTTTTTGGTATTGATATAAATTCCTTCCATTTAATTGGTTAACCATCGTCAACACTAGCATTAAGTATATAATCAGGACTAAATGGAAACAGAACACAAAATAGCAGTGATATAACCAGTATTTTTCGGTAAAAGATATGAGGATTTTCTAGCTAAATGATTTTAGATCTATATAAGGGCTATAAGTCCCAGTCAATTTCCTGAATTAACAATGAAGACTTTGTGAATACAAAGCAATAACAGTGTAATGTAAGTGATTTCATTTCATTTCATGGGTATCAATTTTTCGTGGACTGGAGAAAAAATGTTTTTTTCTTTGTTATTTGATTTCCTTGTTTAGTGAATATCCCAATAGAAGACAAACAAAATTTATATTTTGTAGAACAATTAAATTTGTGGTTGACCTTTATCAACCAATTCCATGAAAATTGGTATTCCACAAATAATAGTGAATCCAAAGTAACCAATCTTGTGACATACCTTGAGTTCTACTTTACCGTAAGGTGTTTGTCCCCTGGACATGTAGTACGGGACATTTGACATACTTTCCATCCCTCCTGCTATCATAACTTCCTAAAATCATTAGAAGAAACAAGGTAACATTAACACATTTATCCTGATATTTTACTTTACAAAAGGTTGTTGGCTATTCATCATTTTCATCTAGTATACAAAATTGTCAACTCCAATGATATTCTATTTTTAGTGAACTGCAATATTTAAATTACTGTTACATTTTTACACAGGTCAATGAGGTTCATATTTAAGCAATGCTGAATTTTATTTAAGAATTAAAGACAAAGATAAAGAATTAGATAACTGAACACTTGGGGGATGGATATGTTGCAGACCATATGAGTATTAGGACCGTACGTGTACGGTCCGGACCATATACATATACTCGTACGGTACAGCTGACCATACATGTTTTGGGATCATATGGGTTAAATTTAAACAAACATTTATCAAAATCTATATTTCTAGTTATACAAATTGTTATTATTACAGTTAGATGGATAAAGTGAATAAGCGAACAATTGAACTTAAATATTTGTTTATTTTAACATGTTTTGTTCATGCATGTTCCTTTGTACATGCATTTTTTTGTAAAGTTCCTAAATATTCTAAAACTATTGTCCTCCCACTCTATGTTTACTTCCGATAACTTCAATTTCAATGAGCATACTGGTCTGCAATTAATGAATTACTGACATGCTAAATACGGGAGATTAACAGATTAAATAAGCGTGATTTTTTTTAAATAGAACTTTATCATATTAAAAGTTTTTATTGCAATTAAGAATTGAATGCTCTTTTTTGTAACTTTATTGGGGTGTAAAAGCGTTGACCGAAGTACATTTTGTATGAAGCGCGGAAGCGCTTCATACTAAAAATGTGCGCACGGTCAACGCTTTTACAACCCTATAAAGTTACAAAAAAAAAGCATTCAATACTTATAATTACATTTTTACCTATAGGATCCTGAAAACACGCCTTTTATCAAGTTTTTATTTCATTTACCTGTGCACTTTATTGTGGGACCTCGTGTCATCATGAATAAAAAGTTTTATTGGGTGATACAACTGCTTAAGGAATAACACGTGATGTACAGTTAGCCAATCAGAATAACGTATTATAGTGAAACATACATTTAATGTAATTATTTACTATTGAACTTTTTATATTAATTTGAGATATAAGTTTTGTTGATCCGTTATATACATTTGTATCTAATAAACTTGACCAACTTCTTAATATTAGTCAGACTGTACACGTATTTTGAAAAAGTACGCATACGCTCCAGACCGTACGTGTACGGTCCAAATACTCATACAGGTTGGAACAGATATATACCCAGCCACATTCTGTCATAGTTTTTGTTTAATGTTTTTCTTTGTATCGATCTGAAGAGTTAAGCCTTTTTCAACTGACTTTTGTAGTTTGTTTTTATGTTGTGCTGTTACACCACAGTCCCAGGTTAGGAGAGGGTTGAACACTCACAAACATGTTTAACCCCGCCCCACATTCTTTATGTGCCTGTCCCAAGACATGGATCATGTCTTTCATATTCATTTTTTGTAATTTTTTTTGTTAAAAATTAGACCGTTAGTTTTCTCAATTGAATTGCATCAAAACTATACCCCCTAAACCTCTATACCTGGTGTCCACACATTAGTGATTGTGCTGCAATCATTATAGACTTCATCCCAGAGGCACAAACTTTATTTACAGTCGTTGTTGGTGTGGTGATGGGCAAACCTACAATAAAACAAGACCTTTATTTGTATTAAATTGATGACATAATTGTTGGTAGTTTTCGGTAGTTGCAGTAGTTTTTCACTGCTGTCAAATATTTTAGATAATTCTGTTATCTTGTTTGTATTCTATTAAAGAACTTTTAATTTTTATACACTCTTCTGATGCCTTCTTTTACTTGAGTGGTCCTAAACCTTATAGAATTAAAGAACCTTAGTGAGCACGCTCACATACCCCACGTCCCCACATTGTCATTGGAGAAATTAAATAAGTATAAGAAAAAAAAATTGTATAAGAAAAAATACTGAATAATAATTTCCTGTCAATATACACATCTACATAGTATGTCCTTATTATCTACAAAATTTCATGAAATTCTGTTGTGTGATTTCAGAGGAGTTGAGATGACAAACTGTTGCAGAAGTACATTGAAGCAAATAAGTTCAAAGGGGCATAACTCCTAGAAAAAAAATATTGTAATTTCCTGTTGATATGCACATCTACGTAGTATGTCCTTATTATCTACAAAGTTTCATGAAATTCTGATGTGTAATTTCAGAGGAGTTGCGATGACAAACTGTTGCAGTAGTACATTAAAGTAACTAAGTTCAAAGGGGCGTAACTCCTAGAAAAAAAATTGAATCGCAATTTCCCGTCGATATAGTATGTCCTTATTATCTGAAAAGGTTTCGTGAAATTCTGTTGTGTGGTTTGAGAGGAGTTGCGATGACAAGAAACAGGACTGACGGACGGACTGACGGACGGACGGGTCAAAAACATACCCTTCGCAACTTTGTTGCGTGGGGTATAAATATACTAAACTAAACATAACCCAAAACCTAAACCTTCAGAGTTTTTCCAAATCTTTTTAGATCTGGTAGAACCTGAAGAAAAACTGCTGGTCCTCACTACTTTTTTTATTACAAAATACACAAAATTGTGTCTGTCCTTTGAAAATGACTCAAATCCCTCGGACCACCACCTTTTGAGAACTCTGAGTTACCTTACACTAGCCCTAACCCTTAAACCAAAACTTACTAAAATAACTCTAACCATAAATAAACTCTAACCCTGAAGAATATAGACTCATAAGTTAAAAAAAGGCCCAAAATGCAAATATTCGTTTTGTTTATTATTCAAGGTTCTTTCTAATGCATGTATTGATCAGCGTAATCAAGATGAAACAAACTATAACCTGCAGACACACAATTTCATTTTAACGTGTAGACTAGATATGTCAGTACATGATCCTAAAGTTATCCAAGATAGAAAGTATGTGATCACCTGTCCATAAAGTCTCCTACTATCACATATTCATATCATTACCTGCCCCTAAGGTTGCCTACCTACATGGAGCTGGACCTTCTGATAATGTACAGACATTGCCCAGATATTAATATGATTACCTGCTCCTAAGTTGCCTGCCTACATGGAAATTGACCTTCTGATGCTGTTCATACATTGCCCAGATATTAATATCATTACCTGCCCCTAAGGTTGCCTGCCTACATGGAGCTGGACCTTCTGATAATGTACAGACATTGCCCAGATATTAATATTATTACCTGCTCCTAAGTTGCCTGCCTACATGGAAATTGACTTTCTGATGCTGTTCATACATTGCCCAGATATTAATATCATTACCTGCCCCTAAGGTTGCCTGCCTACATAGAGCTTGACCTATTGATGCTGTACAGACATTGCCCAGATATCAATATCATTACCTGCCCCTAGGGTTGCCTGCCTACATGGAACTTGACCTTCTGATGCTGTACAGACATTGCCCATATATCAATATCATTACCTGCCCCTAGGGTTGCCTGCCTACATGGAGCTTGACCTTCTGATGCTGTACAGACATTGCCCAGATATCAATATCATTACCTGCCCCTAGGGTTGCCTGCCTACATGGAGCTTGACCTTCTGTTGCTGTACAGACATTGCCCAGATATCAATATCATTACCTGCCTCTAGGGTTGCCTGCCTACATGGAGCTTGACCTTCTGATGCTGTACAGAGATTGCCCAGATATCAATATCATTACCTGCCCCTAGGGTTGCCTGCCTACATGGAGCTTGACCTTCTGATGCTGTACAGACATTGCCCAGATATCAATATCATTACCTGCCCCTAGGGTTGCCTGCCTACATGGAGCTTGACCTTCTGATGCTGTACAGACATTGCCCATATAAACTTCATTAACATCTTCTGGTTTAATTCCTGAAAATATATAATTTCTTGTTTCAGCTTTCAACAACACTTTATCTGTTTATTCCAGGAGGAATCAGAACCATTTAATCAGTTACAATAATCATCGTTATCAAGTATATTGATGTGGAGGGAGAGGGGGGGGAGGGGGGTCCTGATCCCAAAATCCCAAGCTTAAAACACAAAATCCTAAGGTCCCAAATTAAAATAAATCTAAATCCTGACATCCAGAAATTTGAAAAAAAAAATCCCGGATCCCGAAAGGGTCAATCCTCAAAATCCGGAGCTTAAAAACACCTGATCCTGGAGTCCCTATAAAGGTCCTATACCCCCTCATTGATTGATTGTAATTTCAAACTTGTCTGACATCTAGAATTCTAGACATCTAATTATATAATTTGCTAAATATCTTAGAACCGACAAATTTTTATCAGTAAATAACTAAAACAACTTTGCCTCTTGTTAATCTTTTTCAAAAATATCTCTCTACAATCATTCATACATGTATGTATGCAGGACAACTAATAGTAATATGTTGTTCATCTTCAACCAAATCGTATATTTACAATGCATCTGATCTCATTCTATATGAAATTTGTCTGAAACCATGGTTAACCGCCATTAATTTGTACTATTATCTAAATGTGGAATATATATATATCACAATGGATTCATACCTGCTCTATTTATAGATTCTTTGATAGCAATAGATCCCAGACGAGTGGCAGGTACTTCTGCTAAAGAACTGAGAAAAGATCCAATAGGTGTTCGTACTGCACTGGCTATCACCACTTCCTGAGATAAGAAAAATAAAGTTTCAAAACAAATTACAAACCTATCTGTTAAATATACCTTCTGCCACAAAATTCTCCATATTATTATTCATTTTTAAGGCAATTTCTAAAATTGTTGAGCAGGCTCTTCAAGAACATTAATTTTTACAATAATATTTGAAAACTCATTATTTTGGTTGGCTTTTGTTTAAAAACTAATGTAGAAATGCAATATGAAAAGATTTATGTTTTATGTTTAAGAAATAAATAATATTTGTGCTTTTTATAGATAATAGGGTAAAACATTTACACTAAAACAGTAATTGAGAATTAGGAATAATAGAGCATGTAGAGTAACATTATGAGGACAGTTACCATGTTACCATAAACATCTGCATACTTTACCTTGCCATTATTTGAGAGGGTCTCAAAATACACATCTGGGTACAGACATCTTGCTGGGGTTTAATCCCCTATATTTATATATTGATTCTTGTGAAAATTTCTACCCTTACTAAATATTTCAGAGAAAAGTCCTAACCCATTCATTTGTATAATCGGTAAACATGGTAAAGTGACATCTTAATTAGATGTTAAACACATGGGATCAAATTATAATAATTAAATAAAGATCAGAACATGATTTTTACAAGAAAATGAACATTTTTGATACATTGATATATAAACTTCTACCCATTGGTTAAATAATCTCCAATTGAACCTCATTGATATATTTGACAGTCCGAAAAAAAAAATATGACAAACTTACATTTAATTCCTGTTTTGAACTGTAATTCCTTACACATTTGACCACCTTCTGCAAAATAAAAAAAATATTGAAGTAACAACAAGTTTTAAATAAAGACTTCCTCAATAAAGCATACAGTTTTATGAGTTTCACCTGCAGGTATTTTTTTTAATAAAAACAACCTCCATGACCTCCAAAATTGCATACACACATCTCTACATTAATGTCCCCTAACAACTACCCAATCAGAACTACAATATTGTATTACTAGGTGTAAGCAACATTACAAGTTTTACCTTTGATTTTGGCTGTAAATTTTTGAACTTCAGTTATAATTTGCCTGTAAGAATGCTTTCCCACATAATCCTGAGATCTAAAGTAAATGGAGGTGTACAATTTGTTGTTGCTTCATAATTTGTCAGGGTTACTATATGGATTCATTTGTTTTCGTTGTTTGAACGAAAGTTGTATTTTAAGAATACCTAATTCCCTTGCTTTGCCAAATTTTGCATAAAAGTCCAAAGAAATGTATATATAGTTGAACATTTAACTTAACCATGAACCTGAATTAAAATTATTCCTCACCCTCATTTTAGGTGGAGTTGATGAGGGGTAAACTCAGGTTAATTAATGATCTCGGTCTCACATATTGAATTATGTCATATTTTGACATGTGACGTCACAGACATCCAGCTACCATAATTTCTAGCACCCGAAATATAACCATATTAAAACAGCGGCAGTAAGGGAATTAGTGTACTTAACTATGTTGAAAGATCTGCATAATGACAAATGATGAGAATTCAAATTCTTCATGCAGTCTAAGAATCCCTATAAGTTTTCTAATGCTTTTTGGGAGTAAAATGGATGCAATTTGAATAGAGTGATGATATTTGAAAACACAGAAAGTGGTTGATGTGGAATTCCTCTGAAGCTGTCGATTAGCAGTGTGGTAAAAGAGTTTGAAATAATGCTACTGTGATGAAAAATCAAAGAGCTGAATAGCTCTGAGGGGAAAGATGGCCCTTGTTTCTTTTTTTTTTTTTTTTTGGGGGGGGGGGGGGTATCTTTTGATAGTCTTCATATAAAGAATGAAAAAAAGAACAGCTAGAACATGTAGAAAGGTTGACAATATTGAAGTCAATTGTTGTTTATTCTAATTTCGTTTCCTTAGTTTAGGATTCAATTTTGACCAATGGAAGAGATCTGCATCTTCTAAATCTAAACATTTGATTAAAGTTGATAGCTAATTATGTAAAAATTCAACTGAATTCTGTCATTTAACAACAACTACAATGTTTTCTGAAATTTCAATTGTGTACCACAGAACTGCAGGCTAGGCCATTTTCCATTTTTTGAGACAGTACTCTAAGATTTTTAATTTTTTTCTTAAGAAAGTTAGGACTGAAAAATCCATTCAGTTTTAAATTTTCATTGATAAAGTTCCCAGTTACAACTCTCATCACAGGGAATCTGGGATACAGGTACTAATAAAAAACAATATAATTGATGTAAACTGTGTGAAGCTTGGGCTTAAAATAAAATATTATTTGTTTCCCCAAACCCGATCGACCCTGCAAAAACAGTGCTACTCATAAAATTTTATTGTCAAATTTAAGTTAAATATTATTTTATTCATTTCCTATTTTCAGGCTTGCAGGATCGTCCAATGTTGTTCAAGCTTTTTGGAAAAAATAAAATTATTTTCCTACCTTCCGACCCACACAAGGCTTGGCAGTGTCGGGATTGGGGAAACAAACAATATATTAATTTATGCCTTGTTTCCAGATCCTACATTTTGAAATATTTGTAAATTTCATGAATAAATTGGTTTTAACTATAAAACACCAAGGGCAGTAAGTAAGTATAAGTAATAAAATGCAACATTTAAAAAAAAATTTTTTTTTACCATTACAATGATTTATTTGTTGGTCATGTTGGTACACACAATTTAGTTTTAATGGAAGACTACTAATCATATACTAAATGTCACATTTTAAGTTTTATTTTAGTGGATAATTACTCATCAATTGAGGTGCTCCTGATTTGGAGGAAGATTCACATAACCGAATTTTACAGAAAAAATGAAAAAAATCGTTTCTCTCCCCAATCTCATGTACATTGTATCTCCACGAACTTTGTTTACTTTGAAAGTTGTTGACCTACAAATTAAAGTATTGCATGTTGATGTTTGAATCATCTACATCAAACATAATTATTACAATTTAACAAATACCAATTTATAATTAGTGCAAGAACTCTGAGAATGATTTAAATAACCAGTGAAGGATATCCCTGCTTCTGCATAGTGTGGCATTCCAACAATGACGTCATTATAAAATATAATGTAGGTTGGATATATTTAGAACATCTCGTCATACTGATTTTTCAGGATTGTAAAAGAAACATAAATAGTGTAAATGAGAGCTCAAAATATGATAATTTCGCTAGAAACAGAAGGGAAATGTGCAGAAAAGTGTTTAAAGTCAATAAAATTGAGAATGGAAATGGGGAATGTGCCAAAGAGACAACAACCCGACCATAGAAAAAAACAACAGCAGAAGGTCACCAACAGGTCTTCAATGTAGCGAGAAATTCCAGCACCCGGAGGCGTCCTTCAGCTGGTCCCTAAGCAAATATATATTAGTTCAGTGATAATGAACGCCATACTAATTTCCAAAATGTACACAAGAAACTAAAATTAAAATAATACAAGACTAACAAAGGTCAGAGGCTCCTGACTTGGGACAGGCGCAAAAATGCGGCGGGTTAAACATGTTTGTGAGATCTCAACCCTCCCCCTATACCTCTAGCCAATGTAGAAAAGTAATCTATTCATTTGTGTGTTTCCTTCTCATCAATCTCAGTAAGATGTTGGAGGGTTTTCTACACTATAAAAGCAAAATGAATGATGTGAGGGGATGTCACTCTGGTCAACCCCATTAGGGATTGACGGCTTGCAGCCGTCTTTCCCTAAAAATATACATGTACATGTTTAGTGGATAGATGCAGGTTACAGTTTTGGAACTTACATATCTATTTTTGTTAAGAGGGACAATCCCAAACTTGGTTAATTTTTAATTGAGTGTGAACTGTGTGGTAATTAATTTGGGTTAATTATCCTGGGTTTGACCTGGTACAGATTTGGTAGTGTGAATCCAAAAAAGATTTCATCTCTCTGATATATATACAATATACTAGTGTTGTCAACTGATAACCGTCGGAAGGACCAAATACCAAAAACACTAAACGGTTAACCGGCCTTTTTTTCAATTTGAATAGATTTTATATAAATGTGTAATGAAATCATTAAATAATTTGGTTCTATTTCAAAATTATCATCGTGGTAATTACATTGTAATTTGACAGATAAATAAGACAGTATATTGATTGCTATTGTCAACCCAAAAAAACATAAAATTAATTAGAACAAAAACAACTTAACTATCAGCTTGGAGCGAGATCTTAATTAAGTAAACATAATTAGTAAACATATTTTTTACAACACTTAATCATGTTAATGTTACAGTACTTTAAATCAGTAGTCCAAATAAATTTTACGATTTATTTCATTATTTCATTTTGATCTAATATTGCGTACACATTTTGTACCTACATCTGAATGCGCAACCTCCATTGTGCAATGCTTTGTCATAATATTAACAAAATACCAACCAAAAATTGTGACATGCAAATCAACGTGTGGTACTTAATGTATATAAAGTTGATGGTAGGAGTAACAGACTTAATTATTTCTAAACACTCAACATTATTTTCTGAGACATCTAGAGAAAATGAAAGATTCATCGTTTTCCGACATTTTCAATTCGATTAAATCAAGAAGGTTTTTTATTTTTAAATCTGAAGTTATTACAAACGCCATAATAGATACGGTGTATTGGATTATTAAAAGTCAAGGAATTCTCACAGACAAGCCTTATAATATGAAACTACCTATTCATCCTATTATAAATGCGTACATTTGTAGGGTACAACAAATAAGACCTTCAAACATCAACTTAAACTACCGGTTGATCGGTCGAACGATTATACGAGTAACTGGTTAGACGAAACTGTACGATTTGATAACACTATAATATACATTAAGATTATATATATCTAGTGGATGCCAGGTCTTAAAAAACTTTCCAAACTGCACAAGTCTGAACAGTCCACACAGAGACAGAGTAGTGAACTCTTGAGTTGAAAAATTATACGTCCATATTTGTCCCTTTGTCTTTGAAATGATGAACCTTACATTATATCTTGGAACAGTATTAAATCTAACCCAAATATATATGTTCCCGGCTATATGTATGATTATGATCATATAAGAGCTGCATGTGTGCAGGTTAGTCTCACCACAGAATAGCTGCCAAAGATTTTTGAGGTCATATTTTCTGGAGCATCACCAAAGACAGGAGAGAGACACGAGTAGATTTATGCTACTTGCAATTCTTCTTCTTCTTCTATCCTTCCAATTATGGAACACCTCCTCAACGGATATTATCCAGACGGGAGTTAATTCAAACTTTTATATAGTATGCACTAAAAGTTTTCCACAAATTACTCTAAAAAATTAGATTCACTGTACACGGATAAAATTTAAAAAGGAAAAAAGGTAAACATATCTAGGCCTATCAATATTTATTTCTATGTATCTTCTTCTTCTTCTGGAAGTCCACCCTATCTGCAGGGTCACCGCATTTAAAAATTTTGTTTATTTTTAAAATTGCGTTGTTTAAAATTTTATCTACTGGTTAAAATTTAAAATAATATTAACAGTTAGAATAGGATGAAACTAAAAATTAGTTAAAACAGGAACTTGTATGTACACTATACATTTAAAATTATAAAATGGATAAAAGTAATCTTATCAGTTGTTTATATTCTCTTAACAACGGAAAGTGAAAGGAACTACTAATCTGTACTAGTAATTGGTTAAATTTATGGACTAGTATGGTTTCTTAATAAGTTTAAATATATGTAGTTAAAAGATAAAATGGTAAGGGATACTAATAAAACAAGAGACTTGTAAAAATTAGTTTTAAGTAAAACAGTAGAGTTTGTCAATAGAATTTGGGTCTATAAGATTTTTTTTACAGGGGTAATTAATACATATGCTCTAGTTATAGTTTAACTATGAATTACTTAGTATTAATTAAGTATATAGACAAAGTAGTATAATACTTGTTATATGTTACATTCCCACGACTGACAGCCACTTGTAGTTTAAGCTCAGAACTCAACTGATTGTTCATTTGTTTTCCAAAAGTTGGGTTCTTTTAGCATGCAATGCATAGATCCAGTCTTTGCAGATTCGTTCTAAGTCTCTCTGCTGAGGCACAGTTATAAGGTCGTTCCTAGAACAGTCAACCAACAATTCTAGAAGATCCTCATCAGAATCAATTATACTGCAATAGTGGATATGATTATCCTCTAGTAGGGATTTTAGTCTATCTTGATGAATTTTTCTCACACAATTCAGACTTTCACAGTTGATTAGGAAATGTTTATAATCCTCAGGTCCTACCATGCACAATTTGCATTCTGCAGATTTTGTTCCGTCAAATCGGTTGGTAATACTTTGGGTTTTGTAAGTTCCTGTAAGTATCCTGGATTTTATTATCCCTTTGCTAACATCTCTTTTATTATCTCTGACACTGCTCCAACAGAAGTTTGGTTTTTTAAAGTTCCAGTTGTTTACTTCCATATATTTGAGTGTTGATTTGCTTCTAGCAGATTCGGTCCATTTGTTTTTCCAGGTTTTGTCTATAACTTCATGAGTCAATCGTTTCCAATTTTTCTCAGGATCTAGTATAATCTCATGTGCGGATGGAAGATCATAAGATTTGAGAGTTCTGTCCACATTTATATACCAACTATTTGATTTATCATCTTTTGTAGCTAGCTGTCTAATTCCAATTTTACACTCAATTGAGTTGGGATCTTTTGATATTCTTAGAAATAGGGAAATGACAGCTTTATGTACGAGTTGCTCAATAGATTCGGCTCCGAGTAAGATATAGATAGCAGCATCTGCAGTTCTTTGTGGTAAGGATAGAATTTGTTTAAAAGTTTTTTTCTGAAAAGCTTCTAATTTTTGTATATCGGTTTTAGTAATGTTGAGAATTTCAATTCCATAGAGCATGCTTGGTATAACATAAGTCCGCCATAGTTTATACGATAATAGTGGGTTTATACCATTTATTCCATGTAATCCAGCTCCTAATAGGGAATACATTGTAGCTCTTGCAACAGAAATTCTATTCTCTACATTTGGATTATTTTTCTCTTGTCTTTCAATTCCTAAATGTTTAATGTTTTGCTTTTCGTCTATTTTTTCATTAAAAAGTTGAAGATTTATATCTTTATTCTTCTTGTTAATCATTAGAATTTCAGTCTTTTTGCTGTTTATCTTTACTCGATCGTTTTTGGTACAGTTTTCAATGATGCGTAGTTGGGTTGAGGCATCATGTTCTGAGCCAGCACATAGCATTATGTCATCTGCGCACGTTGGGCAACCCACATAATTGGTTCCAATTTTAATTCCTATGTTTGTGGATTCAAGAGTATCGAGGATATTCTTATTATAGGCCTTGTAAAAATTGGCAGAGAGAATTCCACCTTGTTTGACTCCCTGCTCATTCACAAATGTTTCCGCGAGATATATCCTTGAGATTTAACTTGTGTAGTTGTTTTGTTATATAGTTCCTTAATTAGTAACCATGTAGCTCCATTAATTCCTTGATGATATAATTTCCAAAATAGGTGTATATGGTCTACCACGTCAAATGCTTTTTCTGCATCCAGAGTTATTAGAATGAGACACTCGTTTTTATCTTTGGCTTCGTTAATTGCTTCAGAGATGAGAAGAGCAATATTAATAGATGATGCACCTTTAGTGAAACCTTTCTGAAGCTTGTTTTGATGTTTATTTAGTGTACCCTCGATTCTAGCTCTAATACAAAGCTCCAAAATCTTACAAATGATGGAAATGACTGTGATGCCTCTATAGTTGGATGGTATAGTAGGGTCTTTGTCCTTTTTGTGGACAGGGGTCAGCAGACCTTTTTTGATGATCTCAGGAACATGCTTTGTATAGAATATATTGTTAATTAAGGTAACTAGGAATTCAGTCAACTCTGTTCCACCATAAATTAGATGTTCTGCAGTTAAACCTTCTACATCCCCAGCCTTTTTTCTTTTTAATATTGAAATACGCTTGGTGACTTCTGTTGAGGTAACAGGTTGAATTGTTATTTCTTGGTTTTCACAGATGTTGACAATGGTTTCCATGTCTAGCTTGACAAGATTATCATGACCAATGTTGAAGTTAGGATTTGGATTGGTTTTGGCTAATTTTTCAAAGTGATCTTTGAAGACGTTATTTATCTCGTTTGGAGTTGATGCTTCTTTTTCTTCAGTTCTAAGGGTGTGCGTGAACTGAGAAGAAGAAGACCGTTGAGTTTTAATAAGTCGAAAAAATAGATCCTTGTCCCTATCTGAAGCCATCATGATTTCTTCATGTAGTTTAATTCTTTTGTCAGCCGTTTGTTGCCTTTGTATTGATCTGACGGAACGTTTCGTCTCTAGTCTCTTCAAGTTGTAGATATTATTTTTCGAAGGAGGTGAACCAACCTTTTTCCACATATAAAATGCCTTTTTTGACAGACCCACAGCTTTAGCAAGTTGTGGAGACCAGCTGATCTTCTTTTTTCTACTAAATTTTGATTTCCTACGGGGATAGCTCAAATTTAAAGCGTTAGTAAGACCAGAAATTAGCTGGTTTGTAGCTTGTTCAATACCGTAAGGTGTTCTCATGTTCAGATACTTTCTATCTTTTAGTTCCTCCTTCAAATTTTGTTCATAACTTGTTTTGTCAACCTTTTCCCAATTAATCTTAGTCACAATATCTCCATTCAGTTGTTTTTGAGCGCGGTCCGTAATCTAACAGAAAATTCAGCGGAGACGGGATAATGGTCTGATGTGTTGTGGCCTTCTCTTAAGATTTTCACCTGCATATATTCAGTTGACTCGTCATCATTCTCTCTAGATTTTGTTAGAATGTAGTCTATCTGTGATTTTGAATCACCTTGATGGTATGTATGGTCTATAGGGTAGTTAGATGGTAGCTCTATTTGATTTTCCTTACAGAAGTTTTTAAACAGTTCATCTTGAGTGTCCTTGTATTGTCTATGGAATGAAGCATTAAAATCGCCGGCGATAATAATTGAATGAGTTCTTTGATATTTTAGTAGTAATTCTTTTAAGATGTCCAAAGCTGCTCTATAAGCATCATGACCTTTGTCGGTACCTCTTGAGGGGAGATATACATTTATAAGACATATTGGGTCTTTTGTGGTTGAAATTTCGATAGCCTGGATTCTGTTATCTCCATCAGGAAGTTGAGAAAACATAGTTGACATGGATTTTCTATACAAAATTGCAATACCTCCATGGCCTCTTGGTCTACTGATTGGAGATAAGGGTTCATTATCATCAATTTGTCTCGAGAAAGTTATAAAATCTGAATGATGTTGTTTCAATAATTCTTTTTCATAATTAAAAAGCCAATGTTCTTGTATCAGTACAATATCATGTTTATCAAGAATTTCATCAAAGTAGTTTTTATTGGAATTAAAGCCTTTAATGTTGAAAGAGACAATTCGGAGCGGACTTGATTTTCCTATGGTTATATCATTCTTGTCACAGGGGCTGCTATATCTGGGTCCAGGAGGAATGTTTGACCTTTGTCTAAAAAAGGATTGTATATGTGTTGAACATTCTTGTTTGGTGGCAATCCTACTGTGTCAGAACAATTTTCTGATATCATTGTCTCACTCCTTTGTTCAACAGCAAAACAGTTTTTACTATTTGAGTTTGAGGAATTTAATATGGTATTGGGATCAGGATTTTCAGGGTATGGTTTTGGTGAATCTCTAGGAGGACCACTTTGTGAAGGAACATTCAGGTTTGCTTTCATTCCATTTTCTTTTCTGACAGCAAAACTGTTTTTACTATCTCCTGTAGAACTGTTACTAATTAAGACATTAGGAACATAAGAATAAGAATTTGAGATATGCTCTGGTACATTTTTATCAGTAGATGTGTTTATCTGTACCTTTCCTTGAGTAGATGACATGTGGTGAATTTGAGAATGAAGATGAGTAGATGGAGTGACAGCAAAACTGTTTTTACTATCTCCTGATGAACTGTTACTTATGTCATTAGAAACGCAAGATTTTGTGATAAGCTCTGGTACAATTTTATTACTAGATGTGTTTATCTGTACCTTTCCTTGAGTAGAGGACATGTGGTGAGTTTGAGAATGAGGATGAATTGATGGAGTGACAGCAATACTGTTATTACTATCCAAGGAAGATAATTGTGTTGCAACTGCAGCTCTATGATATATCATTTGTGGATGCTGGGCTTGCATATGACTATTTGGTATGTTTTGTGACGGTACCATATGAGTTCTGCTTGGTTGTCTAAACATATAAGGTGGTGGAGCTGGAACTGTCTGCTGGAATAAGGGATGAACTGGTTGTTGTAACCAATGGTTTTGCACTGAAGTTGGAGAAGGTTGAACAACATGTTGAGAATGTATTGTATGTACAGGGCCTTGTTGGTTCATATGTGCTGTGGCTTGCAGGTTGACTAGGTTTTGACTTTGTTGTCTAAGTGTGAAGAATTGATTTTCAAGGTGTTGAAGTCTCAAATTTGACATTTCCCGCTCAAGGTCTCTGATTCTATTATCCACTTGTGAACAGTGACAATTAGAACAGTTAGCACTGATTGATGATGGGGTCTGTCTATAACTATGAAGGTCAGGTCCATTTTGGTGGTAATCATTTTGACCGAGCTGAGTCAGTTTCATGTTTCTGATTAAGTTATTATTATCTAGTATGGTGTTCTCTAGAGCGGCAATATGTGCTTCTGCTACGGCGAGTTTGGATTTTAAATCATCTTGCTTCAGTGTCTTTTGTTTCTTTGGTCCAGTTTGTTTAGGTTGTTTTATTGAGTTATTATCTGTCTGCAAAATTGGAGAAGAGTTGTTTCTAAGAGCTCCTATATTAGTTGATTGTTGTTGAGCAGTATGAACTTGTTTTCCTGTATGGTCTTGTTGCATGTCCTTAGAGTTCCCACAATAAGGGTCTGATTTTGGAGATTTTTCAAGATTTCTGTTTATCTGAACTGTTTTCACCAAAGTATCTGGAGAGCATGAGGAACCAGTAAATTGAACCATGTTTCCGGGATCTGTTTCTATTTCTGAGATGGATAGGTCATTTATTAACGAATTACACTGTGTGCATTTGAATTGTTCCAATTCATCAATACTCATAGATTTGTATCGATCAGAAGTTATGTTTTGACATTGAAAATGGAATTTTTCTTCACAAGTGATACACATGATAAATTCGAAGTCGATTATGTTCTCAGAGCAACTAGCACAGTTTTTGTGAGATTGGGTAGAATCTGTTGCTACTATTGTCTCAATTGATGTCAAATTTTGAGTTCTGTTTAAATTGGTCAGGAGAGGATCATTTTCATCTCTACTGGATGTAGGTACGATTGCAGAATGGGAAGAAATGTTATCTGATTGTATCCAATTGTTAGAGTCCTGATCAGACAAGAAAGATTTACATGAATCTTGTATGGCTGTGTTCATATTGTTTAAAAATTCTATAGATGGTAATGTACTTAAAATTTCATGTAGGTCATTTTTAATAAAGTCCTTAATCTCTCTACCATTTGCTTCAACAGAGAATGCAGTTTTGTATAAATTGATTCTGTAAACTTGTCTCCTACCAACCTTATCATTTGTGATTGGTTTAATACTGAGTGATTCTTCCACTATGAGATTGTTTTTGTCCCTTTTGAAATGAGATATAGCTGTTAATCTACTTGATTTTTCATAGTAAGCAAGAGTATGTTTGTGAAACATCAGAAACGCAGCAGGAGAGAATTTCATAACAAGGGTCCCTCTTTTGAATTCAGCCTGTACATTGAGCTGTTCAGTAGCATCAATCATTTTTTGGGCTGCTTTGGTTGGATTTAGTGAGTAATTAGTCACTGTTGATTTCCCTTGAGTTAATCTATTTGGAGTAAATTGACTAGATAGTTGCAAACGTTCCCTGTTTTTTTGTCGTGCTTTATGTTTTGCAACTGCTAGACTTGGTGTATATCTATATGGAGAGATTTTCTCTCTGTGTGATCTCCTTGGAGAAGACATTTTAGATCAGATAACAGCAAAGCAGTCTTTACTATACTGAAGCTATTAAATCTTGACAAAAATTATTTACTGAGGGTCCTTTCCTTATTCCAATAAGACTAGATAAAATTTTGGACAGCAAAGCAGTCTTTACTATTTTGAAGCCAATGAACTTGACAATATTTACTGAAGTTCCTGTCCTTTCTCTAATAACTCTGGATAAATTTATTTGTTGTTTGTTGTTGTTTTTTTTTTTTATAGCAAAGCAGTCTTTACTATTTTGAAGCCAATATAAGTTGACAGATTTATTACTGGAGTGCCTTTTCTTTCTCAATAACTCTGGATAAATTTTGGACAGCAAAGCAGTCTTTACTATTCCTAAGCTAATGTGACTTGATAAATTTGTTGACTTTGTTGTTTTCCTTTCTCTAAGAAATTTGGTAGAATTTGGGCAGCAAAACAGTATTTACTATCCTTGACGTTTGACGAACATATATAAATTGGTGCACAGATGACACAGAGTATGTAAGCTATGTGTAAGATAGGGTGATCCCTATGGACAGCAAAACTGTTTTTACTATCTTGATGATAAAGCTGAAGAATCAGGTTATATGATGATTATAATATAGAATAAATATAGGGTTATGACAAAAATATCTAGTTAAATGCTCTTAGCGGAGTGTATGTTGATAGTAATGCAGAAGCTGAATTTGTCTGATTTATAAAAATGGACAGCAAAACTGTTTTTACTATCCAAGATTTCTGAACCAAACTCTTGTTATCTATATTATGCAGAAGCAATTATAACTATAGTGATGAAGCTGTGTCAGAGATATGGTGTTATTATGTTGTTATATGATGGGATGACGTAGACAATATTTAAATTCTTTTCCTTATTTATAACTGTATCAGGTTCACTTGGAATGTATAGCAATAAGGCAGCAAAACTGTTTTTACTACCTTTACTAAAAGTTATTTCCCCCTTTTTTTCTTTTTTTTTCTCAGAATATGTATGTTGATAGTAATGCAAAGCTGAATTTGTCTGATATATAGAAATGGACAGCAAAACTGTTTTTACTATCCAAATTTTCTGAACCAAACTCTTGTTATCTATATTATGCAGAAGCAATTATAACTATAGTGATGAAGCTGTGTCAGAGATATGGTGTTATTATGTTGTTATATATGATGGGATGACGTAGGCAATCTTTTCTTCTTTTCCTTATTTATAACTGTTTCAGGTTCACTTGGATTGTATAGCAATTAGGCAGCAAAACTGTTTTTACTACCCTTACTAAAGTTATTCCCCCTTTTTTTTTTTCCCTCAGACTATGTTGGATTGTGTGATATTAGTCAAAATTAAAGTTGCATCCTTAACTTATTGGTTGTAATGATGTTAATTCAACTGACAATAGAAAAATCTGTATGAGCAGCAAAACAGTTTTTACAGCTCAGTTTTCAAATTTTGAGTTTTTGGATTTTCTGTGCCTGTGGCGATGCTTTTTGGATTTTGTGAAACAGTCAAACACCATCTGTCTGCCAATGCGTTGATACCAGAGTTTTGCAAGCAATGGGTTGGGGTGTTCACCATCCACGTACACGTGCTTGAAATTGTAATGGCTACGAGCCTTTGCTCTTTGTCCCTTGTGACCTTTGGTTGGGCGGGTTAAGTCTAATGAAAATCGTGGTGATCTGGCGTTATCCAAGGCTGAGGTATTAAGCTGACGGATTACACTATTAATAGAATCAATTTGTTTTGAAAGCTTGATGTCGTCTTCATAAAAAGAACGAGGTTCAGGGTGTTTACGAGAAGAGTTGTATTCCACTAACGAGTAATGAGGGATTTCGAGCAAAGTAACTCTTGGTGTGTTTTTCTTTCTGGACACTTTTATGGCTAAAATAATATCCTCAAGTTTGTCTTTTATGTATTTGATTATACTGGAGGTATTCTGAAAGCGTAGGTTTAAATATCTACCAGATTTTACAGTAATGTCACAGTTTCCAAGCCATACATAAACGTGGATATTTTTATATCTTTTGGTTCTTTTGTGAAGGTTGTTACGTACCCAGAGTATAGAATCTCTCAGTCGAGAGCCAGACTGGTTTATAAACTCTATCTTTAGCTCATCTAAGTTGGTAACTTCACGTTTAATATATGAGCCTTTGCTATCAGATAGCAAAACCGGTATATATTTTTGCTGAAGACCTGATGTTTGGATTTTAATCTGCCTCAAGCTCCTTCTAATGTAGCTATCAGTCATGGGAATAGTCTTGCCTAGCAAGGATAATAACTATTATCGAAAAAGGGGGGGGGGGGGTATTAATACAAGGATAAAAAATAAGAACGAAGATAAAAGATAAAATGAGGTCACCTGGTTTGTTTATAATCCTACATGGTGGAACTATTCAGCAGAGAATGCTTTTTTAAAGTTATTCCAAGGAGAAACAAAAATAAAAATAAAAATAAAAAATTAATTAATTGTATAGCTTGTTAAATTATTAACTTTTAAGAATGTAATTAATTAAACTTTACACTATTTTAAGGAAGCTTTTGTAAATTTTACTATTTACCCTTCAAATGGCGGGAAATTTAATCTCGTTCTGCACGGGCAGAAACCCAAGATTTTAGTTTACTTAATTATGCTTTATTCTACATAGTAATTTGGAATAAATGTATATTAAATGTTTTGTAAGGTTAAATGAATGGCAAATAGGGTGTGACTTTGTGAAATTCCTGAAAAACTCTCAAATTTTCTTCTCTGTGAAAATCCACGACCACGCTGCTCAGGCCTCGTTTTCGCATTGGAAGGAGAGCTGGTTGGTTATGCGCATTGGAAGGAGAGCTGGTTGGTTAGTCCAACCGTACGTTGGAGGGCAGCCGTGAAACCTTCAACTGTCTTTTGGCATTCAATAACCTCGTCCAGATGGCTCCACTGCACTATTGTTTTCGAAAAAAAAAGAGTTCTTTCTGATCATCTGTTTTGCAGTCAATCAATTTATATGATCTGCTTTTTGGTTTCTGTCGTTCTACGATGTTGGTGTATTGAAAGTCACTAACGTTTTTTGCCTTGACATGGCGTTTGTTTCTGATCTCTTGTATAAAATAATCAGTTGGATCGATAGCCGGCAACAATCCCTCAACCACTTTGTAGAACATAGGACTTCAGCCTCTGATGTTTCCTTCGTTTTTGGAGAGGTGGTAGTTTCAGCTTAGAAACATTGACAAAGCATGTTTGTGCCGCACCCGGTTTCTCTGGATTTATAATCATGTAAGATGAAATGTTACATTGTCTTATCAGGGCCTTTTATAGCTGACTATGCGGTATGGGCTTTGCTCATTGTTGAAGGCCGTACGGTGACCTATAGTTGTTGAATGTCTGTGTCATTTTGGTCTCTTGTGGACAGTTGTCTCATTAGTAATCATACCACATCTTCTCAAGTTTTTATATCATCTTTTCTGTATGCTTTCTATTTTTTCTATTTCCCTGATGGTGAACGGGTCCCAGATGACAGCACCGTATTCTAGTACGGGATCTAGACGAGTTGTATATATAGATCACACAACAACCTTGGCTTTAAAATAAAGCTTTCGGTGGCCGGGTGTTACCTTTCCTCGTCAGTTTTAATCTAGCGTCGTAATACAGTACATGCTATATTAGGCATGGAAATGTTATTGTTATAGATCAGCTCAATTATCTACAGTAAAGGATACTACAAATTAATGCAAGATACAGTCACAGAAAATAATTATGTTTATAAGTACGTCTGAGTCAGTGACAATTCTACAACAGATTTATCCATCGGATCACCAGCAATGATGGCGATACTTTGCTGTCAGTGTGTACATTATGTATATACAACTCGTCTAAACATCAACTCAACAATGTTAGATCTGTAAATTTGCTTTCGCAAATTTTTTGTTCTTCCCTCGCCGGGATTATAAATATAGTGTTCCCAGGATAAATATATCATCATGATTCTAGCCGGCAAAATAGCCTATTTCTATAGAGACACTCGCTACGGTTACATGTAACAATAAAAAAGATTGGAGACTATGTCGGAATACAGGATTGGTTAAGGAACCAATTAATTAATTACGAATGTAACAATAATATCTGTGTCTATGGTTACATGACTTACATTGTATTATTGTTACATTAATGCACTGTAATGTACGATGGGACTAGTAATATGTATTTAACATGCATTGGATTTTTCCTTTGATGTTTTATTGAAATAATTTGCTTAAAAAAGTGTGGTGAGGGAAAACCATGGTATATTATATGCAAATTGATGTTGTACCATACTTCGATAATTGAATATGCAACTCAAATAGAATCCAAAGGAAAGAAGGCGGAGCTTGGTACACCATATTCATGTTTACTTATTCCATGGCTGAAGCTCCACCTTTTTTTTAAGGTATCCGCCTCTGAAATATTTAGGAAACTGTAAAACGTACTTAAAGGTCAAGATCTTCATTTGTTTTTATTTTATAACAAAAAGCCGCGAATAAATCATGTGTACCACATCTTAAGAAACCTTTTTCAAACTATGTAGGATTGTTACGAGTTCCCTTAATTTTAGAAAAAATATATAAATGTTTCTTCTCCCAGTTTTGAATTAAAATAAAATGTAATACTATCACTTCCTTTGCGAAAATTCAATTAAATTTCGATTCAAAAAGGGGGGTAACTATAGAAAAAGGAATAAATAACAGCTACAAAAATCTGTGAAAAAAACATGATTTTTTTTGCTATCGATTAGGGGGACGTACACTATCTACGCTCCCTGGTTCCGCCACTGTTTAACACAGTTTTTTTTTTATCATTAAAGTTGTGTTTTAATAAATAATCTACAAATCGAATTAATCAAATAACGGAAGAAATGCAGTTTGTACGAAAACTATATGTATAAATATGCATTTTTAATGAGATGAACAATCTGTAAAATATGATTAATTTGTATGATACTTTGAAAACCAAAAAAAAAAAAACAATTCTTACCGTCATTAGAATAATTATTTAATCCATGTCGCTGGAATCCGACTTTTTTGTTTACTTCAGTCTGATGATAAATAACATTATCAAAATTACCTGCGCATATATACGATCATACACGGGGCGCAAAACTAAAAATTCGGGAAAATCCGACATTTTCTTTACTTTCTGCAAATGCTGGGGTTCTATTACATGAAATACACAGAAGATCATACAAGAGGCGCAAAAGTGACTTGTGCGAGCTTTCATTTCATTGGATAAAACTGTAACGTGATCAATTTCCAATATTAGTTGAAGGTCTTGAAGCTGTAAATCATTTTATTTATATTACAAATTTTATATACCATGTGTCTTACTCATTAACATATTTGAACAAACTCATCCTGCGGATTCGTTTGTTTAAATATGTTAACTCGTAAGAACCATGGTATATGTGATAGTACTTAGAATACAACTTGCAATCTTTTCTTTGATATTTACAGTATTGCATACATTTTTTTATTTTTTTTTTATTTACAATGACAATTTCTATATATCGTGTATTTTGTTTTGGAGCATGTTTTAGTCCGAAGCATTTTAGGTGAAACCACCGTCTAATGATCAGCCACCACAAACAAGTGATGCCGCAATGTGCACGTCTGTATTGCATACTGTACAATTGCATACTGCACTATAATCCCTTTTCGAAGTGGAAGAAACTTGCTTTCAATGTCTGCCATGCTTAAGAGACAGTCTGTGATAAAACCATGCAAAATGGTTCAAATCTAAAATATTCCAATCAGACTGATATTATAAGTTATATGGTTCGCTACTGACCCCATACGGATCCATAGAGGGTTAGTAAAATCCATAGGGGGTGAGGCCGGAGGCCGAGTCCCCTATGAATTTTACTTCACCCTCTATAGATCCGTAGGGGGTCAGTAGTTAACCGTATAACGAATTTATCGGACGCTGGACTTTTTCTGCGGCGTTTTGCTGAAAAATGAACAATGAAACACAACAACATTAATAGATGACGTCGCCATTAACGCGTCATGAACCCCATATGAAACTTACTAACCCCATACGGTCTCATAGGGGGTCACCACGTGACGGCATTTAACCAATCACAACGTGATAATTCATCTGTGGTCCGATAATTTGTATTTTATATACCTTATATGTAATAACTATTTGTGCAAAATATTTTCAAAAATTATTCAACCATTATTTGTGTATGCCGAACATTCGATAATTGTCCATTTCTCTACTGACAAAAGGCCATTTTAAGCCTATTTTAGGGTGCTTTGACCTGAATTTTTATTGTTTTATAAAAAAATTACAGCTTAATAATAAAAAATAACTTAACAAACAACTTAAAATGAAAGGAAATTATGATAATTCAAAAAGTTGTGAGATTTCTCAATAACCCTACTGACAGGTTGAAATTGCATGTGTGGTGATTTTGTATCTAAGGTTAAATTGTTTACATTGGTTACAGCTCGGTAGAAGCCTTATTTTATATATTTGTATAATACTTTAATAAACGTAGAAAAGAGTAAGATGTTTCGCGGGTAAACTTTGGGTCAGGTCGAATGTAAAGGGGTGTTCCTTATGAAACTCAGATACGAGTAAAGAGACACTTTGTTAGAACACCCCTCCTTCAAGAATGGTACAGTTTCCATCTGGGTATATAAGTTGGAGAGATTCCTAGCTCAGGGTCGATTGTCATAAAGTCTTCAGAGACATAAGACCACGGTACGGTGATATTCGAGATCGCTCGCTCGTATATATTTAAATATTATTACTAAGAGTAATAAAGAACAGGTCGGTGCCTGTTATAAATACGGACTTGTACATTTACAAGCGGAACCGTATTGTACCGTATAGGACAAGTGTGAGTCTGTGTGACCACCTTGTAAAGTACATAATTGTACCAGAGGAACAAAGACGAAGTGTGTAAACTTGTAGGGTACATTATTGTACCAGAAGGACAAGTTTGTTCCTGACCTAGGACGAATTTGTACCAGTTGTATATTTATATTAAAGTAGAATTGTTTATAGCTAGTTTATTAAAGATTGCAAAGAGCAGTTGTACATATTTTGGTTCATTGATGTTGATTTATAAATAAAGATTGTGTGTTATATATTTTGTAAATAGAACAATTTTGGATCCAGTATCAAACTGGTAACGAACACATTCTAAATAGAAATAGACACGCTTACCCTGTGTACACGTTACACATGGTTTTGAAAAAGTGCCGATTCAGCAAAATTTGTAGATTTTTAAAGGCTTGAATCTTGTAAGATCGTGTTTTATTTTCAATGAAATGTAATATTTCATGAAGCTTATATATTTATCTACAAAATGCAAGAAAATGGTGCTCGGCAAATGATACCTTCTTACGATAAAATAATATTTAAAGATAGGCATGATGGCAATTTTGTCTGTTTTATCTGTTTCAATAGTAACTTTCCAAAAGTATGTGATAGTCAAAATATAAGAAAAATAATGACTGAACTAATGTTTACTGGTTATATTAATTGAATAAACCAAGTTTAACTTAGTTTAAATTAGAAACTATACTAAAAGAGTAAACCCGGGAATACCCCTTTCTTGCCTTTTTTGCCCCTAAACTTTAGCATTTTTACAATATGTTTAAAATACAAACTTATTCAAAAGAAAATTACTTTAGTAACTTAAAAATGGGCTGTTTTATTTACAATACTATGCACACTCATCAGGTAATATCATCATGAGTTCTTCACAATTTTAGCATTTTATAATATTCTACTTTTTAGACACTTTTGTCTAAATTCAAAGTGGCCACAATTGAGTTCAGTCTTAAATTTTTAAAACATGTTGTTTTTGATAATGATTCATAAAACTGTTTAACATATAAAAGATAGACACTCAACATGTATGCAACCCCTTGCAATTTAGACAAAAAAAAAACTATCGTAAAAGTACTAAAAATTCTAAGCACGTCTCCTTCAGATGAAATAGGTGTATTTTCTTTTCTAAAATAGTATGAAAATGTAGACAAAATTGTACAAACTGCGCAGCCTTGTACATTCATGTTATCTATTTCCAGAAAATTTAAGAGGAAGATTTAACAGTTTTGTGAATTTCATAGTATTGTGCCTCTTACCTAGAAAAGTGCTATATTTTGTATATTGTGATAAATCTTTATGCCAAATATAAGGACTACTCCAATAGTTCCTGATAAAACTGCAACTGAAATTTTGTGACGCTGAAATGAACCAGTTAGAAATCCCTATGTCAATTCTGGGAGAACAGTGGACATAACAGTAATGTTAAGTTTCCTCCTAGAATGTAATCTCTAGAAGTTTGAGGCTTTGGAATAAGACATGTACAATACAGTTGGCCTAATACTACCAGCTGAGACATACACAAATATTTCAAATTGCAGTAAAATTTATTTCATAACCACATACTCCTCAGGGCGCAGCTTTATACGACTGCAGAGGTCGAAGCCTAAACAGTTGGTGCAAGTATGGACACAATATTTAAGCTTGATACAGCTCTGAATTTGGATTGTGATTATATAGTTGACACAACATAGGTTTCTGACACAGGATGCGTGTTGTCAAAGAACTTAAACTTAAAAACTTAAAAAAAATTAATTTGACATTTACCTATTATGGTCCAATACCCAAAATCTAAATACATGGTTAGAGTCAGCATAGAATCATATTCAAAACAGTGTAGCTGTGGCCATTGATATCCCTACCCTCACCCTAACCTAGGACATTGGTATAACAGTAAAACATAAGAACGAACTAAAAAAATCAGTTGAAAAAGGTTTAACTCATCAGATGGACAAAAATACAAGTGGACGTGGCCGCGTAATTGTATGTCTGCTCAACAGTTTAACCATTTATCTGTGTATATTTGTTTTTATACGAATGCAAAAATTGAAAAATTTTGGTCGTATATTGGTATGACGTTTGGTTTTCGCACTATAACTTTAGTATAAGTAAATAGAAATCTATGAAATTTAAACACAAGGTTTATGACCATAAAAGGAAGGTTGGGATTGATTTTGGGAGATTTGGTCCCAACAGTTTATGAATTAGGGCCAACAAAAGGTCACAAATAAGCATTTTTCTTGGTTTTTGCACAATAACTTTAGTATAAGTAAATAGAAATCTATGAAATTTTAACACAAGGTTTATGACCTTTGGAGAGTGGACATTCAAGATAATTTTAGAAAAGCTTTCGATTTTTGAAGAAGTAGGGTCACCATAACTGTCTTAACTAGAAAAATGCTTGTTTTTGACCCCTTTTTGGCCCTTAATTCCTAACTTTGAACCCATGACCCATAAATGAATCCAAACCTTTTACTTGTGGTTTTAAATATTGCGGTACAATATCAGAGCAATTTAAATACTCATACACAAGTTATTATCCTTAAACTATAAAATGCTTGTTTTGGGCCCCTTTTGGGCCCTTAATTCCTAAACGGTTGGGACCATTATCCCCAAAAATCGATCCCAACCTTCTTTTTGTGGTATTGAACCTTCTGAAAAAACAATCATAAAGATGTATACACTTAAACTTAAGTTATTGTCCTGAATATAAGTCTACTTTGATCAGTTTTAGTTCAAATATTAAGGGGCAAAAACTATTACAATTGGTGCATTTTATAGAGATTTTGGGAGCATTTTTTACTAACTTCCCATTATTTGCCAGGCTATTTTTTTTTACTTGTCTTAGAACTGATATGCACCTTTAAAAAAATCCTAAAAGTTAAAAAAAAAAAAATATGATCTTGAGAGAAAACACCTACTGAGTACATGTACTACATGCAAGTTATCTAATACATCTGTTGCATGAACCTCTCTGGCAACCTGCCAAAAGGTAAAAAAAATCTCAAAATGCATTTTTCTTTTTTTTTTATGATGTTCTTTGCAAAATATAACAAGATAATGTTATATTAAAGAGATATATCAAGTATCCAGACCTTTAAAAAGTACCTAAATATGGTGATTTTTTTCCATTTTTTTTTAATAATTCACAAATATGCAAATAAGGCTGTAAAATGGAAAATAGTGTGAATTAACAAAAAAATTTTTTTTATCTTAACTCCTAAATACCCAAAGATTTTGGAAATATATATAATGTTGCCAAGTTGTAACTACCAATTTGGTCGAAATTTGAGATTTTGCATGGTTTTATGGCAGACTGGCTCTTAAGGTGAAAAATATTTTTTTACTCGATGTTTGTATTTTCGTCCAATAGTTGTTGGAAGCATATGAGGTTGTTACATGTTGTCTTTCAACATGATGTCATATTGGCGTTCATGACTGATTTTATGTTCATCTCCGATTTAAATATCCAACTTAGCATAACTGATTTTAGAATTAATTACAACTACATGTAATTATTTGTTCTTTTATGTTGACGGTGCATATTTTCATTGTACTTTCCAAAAGTAAATTTATATTAAATTTCGCTCTTCACAAAGAACCTACAAATTAACAAATTCACTATATTGCTGGTGCCGACAAAGTATTCTTTTCTATAGAAATATGCTATATAGCCGGTTTGAATAAGGATACTTTAATCTGAGCCGGCAAAATAGCCACTGCCTTTTTTAACGGTATGTTTTGCTTTATTAGAGACCTGCTATGAAAAAAAACGTTGTTTCAAAATAAAGTGACGTTTTTGTGTTGAATATATATGATACATTATTTGTATCGTGTTTTGGTTAGTGTATTGCTATAAAAAAAAAATCAATTTTTTTCAAAATAAAGTCACTTTCTGAAAAGTTTTTTTGTGTTGTTTTACGGTTAAGATCGATATCAAATCGCTATTAAACTCAAACAACAACACGTGCACTAACATTTTGAATCTTCGTTGTGTTTCCTCCTACTAGTAGTGTAAGCTAAATACATGCTAACGCACATGCATATATATAATTTACACTAAAGCTAGTTAAAACAACAATCACGATTTTCAAACACATGACAATCCCCCGAGTTTGGCTGTGTAACAGTAATTATATATAACTTACATATGATCATCAAATCAATTTAGAACAATATTTCATTAAAAAAATCCCGAATTTTTATTGATGATTTTTTTAAAATATATAAACCAAGGTTGTGTATAGTCCCTTGTATAAACATCGAATAGTTCATCATGCAGGTTTTTTAATAAATAAAAAAAAAAATGGTCCAAACGTGTAGGGTGGCTGAACGGCGGACCCGATACACTTTTTCAGGGGGTGCTATTTCTTTTCTATAGGATATACACCCTCAGAGTATACACCCTATTTGTAGAGTCACCACATTTTAAATCCTTGGTCATTAATTTGAAAGTGAGCTCAGCCATATTTTTTCTTCTTTGTATACCGTTCAACTACTTGATGGATAATTTCCGATGATGCCTGTTTTCATTAAAACAATAGTTAAGTTCGGAAAAACTGCATGCCATCCTACCCAAAAACAAACAGACAAGGAAAAAAAAGACGTGCCGGTGTGTGTATGTTTCCGATTTAAGCTAACAGCAATATGTGCACGTGTTTATAACGGATATAGTATCATAAGTCAATGATTTTGCTGCTACAGCCTTTCCTAAATTTGCTTATTGATTTCTATATTTTCCTTTTATACATTGATAAATATGTATTGTCAGGATCCATGTATAGTATTGTCACTTAAGGTAATGATATCCCATCGATACTTATATTTAGGTATTGCATGTAATATGGGTTATTTTCTATAATGTATATATTTTATTCTAGCAATTCACTGAGAGAAACAATATCTCTTTGGACAGGTTGTTTCAACTTGCCAACCTTAAAGACCATAAAATAAGTGAGATCTTAAAACTAATGGAGATATAGAATGTGAACTGATTGTATAAGTATGGCCTTTACTCATAAGTTTTAAAATCTTTTATTTTATGACATACCAGCACTAAAGACATAAAATAAAGTAAGTGAGAAATAAAATGCAATCGGCTTAATTGCAAAGAGAAATAAGTTTTTGAAGTATACAATAGAACCTTTTGTAAAATAATGTCCCTAACATAATATACGTTTCATAATCTAGTATCTTATGACATAGCGAAGAGAAATATTCATTGTTGAAGGCCGTCCGATTGCCTGTACTTGTTCACAACCTTTGATCTTTGGACTCAGAAGGGACAGTTTTCTAACTGACTATTTTAACAGTTCTTCAAATTATTACCAAATTAACCAATAAATTCTGTCAAATAACCCCTTTGTTAAGAATTGCACATGCAATCAATCAATCTGTAATTAAAAAAGTGACCTAAAGCCTATTGGGAATGACAAAAAAATTAGTCTGGATCGTTAAACTGTGTTTCAATAACAAACAGAAATCTTACACCATGTAGTTTATATAAACCAGAGACATGGGTATGCCTTTGCAAACACTATGAGTGTTCGACTATATCTTCTGTTTTTTTAAGTAAAGCTTATGTCGTTAGGCCACAATCATTCCCGAATGTTCACTTTTAGAAAGATAATACTGCCACGACGAATAACATATATGTCTCACTCTTATATATTTACATTTAATTTAGATTTTACATCACCACAAGCTATTCGGTACGTTAATGTTGATTTAGACAAGTGTAGGATTTTCCTCAAATTGTGTATGAAATCTTTACTAAATCCGTCAGAAGAACACTAAACAATATTTTAGTGTTGTCGTTTGTTTTATCCATAATCAGTATTGAGCGCTGAGCTAGTTTCAGTAACAACGGCTACTTTGTATCTCATGTTATTTTTGTGATATGAACCAAATCAGAAGATTTGTTTCAGTAATAACTGGTACTTGCTGTCTTTTGTTATTTAAGAGCCTATCTGATGACTTGTTTCAGTAACTACGAATACTTTTGTAATTTTTGTGACTTGAACCGATCTAATGACTAGTTTCAGTAACTACGAATACTTTGTGTCTTTTGTAATTTTTGTGACTAGAACCGATCTAATGACTAGTTTCAGTAACTACGAGTAATTGGTGTTTTTGTTATTTTTGTGACTAGAACCGATCTGATGACTAGTTTCAGTAACTACGAATACTTCTGTTATTTTTGTGACTTGAACCGATCTAATGACTCGTTTCAGTAACTACGAGTAATTGGTGTTTTTTGTTATTTTTGTGACTAGAACCGATCTGATGACTAGTTTCAGTAACTACCAATACTTTTGTTATTTTTGTGACTTGAACCGATCTAATGACTAGTTTCAGTAACTACGAATACTTTGTGTCTTTTGTTATTTTTGTGACTAGAACCGATCTAATGACTAGTTTCAGTAACTACGAGTAATTGGTGTTTTTTGTTATTTTTGTGACTAGAACCGATCTGATGACTAGTTTCAGTAACTACGGATACTTTGTGTCTTTTGTTAGTTTTGTGATTGGAACCGATTTGTGGCTAGTTTCAGTGGTTATGGGTACTTTGAGTCTTTCGTTATTTTTGTACTTGGAACCGATCTGATGACTTGTTTCAGAAGCTACGGATTCTTTGTGTCTTTTTTTATTTTTTTTGTGACTAGAACCGATCTAATGACTAGTTTCAGTAGCTACGGATACTTTGTCTTTTGTTTAAATTGGTATCCGAACCGATGTGATGCCTGATTCAGTAACTACGGGCACGTTTTATTCTTTGTTATTTGTGTGACTAGAAACGATGTGATGACTAGTTCAAGTAGCTACGGTGTATCTTTTGTTATTCTTTATATATAGAACCGATTTGATGACTAGTTTCAATTACTACAGATACTTTGTGTCTTTTGTTATTTTTGTGACTAGAACCGATCTGATGACGTCTTTCAGTAATTACCGATACTTTGTGATTTTTGTGACTAAAACCGATCTGACGACTAGTTTCAGTAACGACGGGTTTTCTAGCTGTGCATTTTGTTATTTATGTGACTAGAACAGATTTGATGGTTAGTTATCAAAACGACTGATACTTGATGTTCTTTGTTATTTCTGTGAATAGAACAGATCTGATGACTAGTTTAAGTAACTACGGGTATTATGTATCTTTTGTTATTTCTGTGAATAGAACAGATCTGATGACTAGTTTTAGTAACTACGGGTATTATGTGTCTTTTGTTATTTCTGTGAATAGAACAGATCTGAGGACTAGTTTTAGTAACTACGGGTATTATGTGTCTTTTGTTATTTCTGTGAATAGAACAGATCTGAGGACTAGTTTAAGTAACTACGGGTATTATGTGTCTTTTGTTATTCGTGTGAATAGAACAGATCTGATAACTAGTTTTAGTAACTACGGGTATTATGTGTCTTTTGTTATTTATGTGACTAGAACAGATCTGATGACTAGTTTTAGTAACTACGGGTATTATGTGTCTTTTGTTTTTTATGTGACTAGAACAGATCTGATGACTAGTTTAAGTAACTACGGGTATTATGTGTCTTTTGTTATTTCTGTGAATAGAACAGATCTGAGGACTAGTTTAAGTAACTACGGGTATTATGTGTCTTTTGTTATTTCTGTGAATAGAACAGATCTGAGGACTAGTTTAAGTAACTACGGGTATTATGTGTCTTTTGTTATGTCTGTGAATATAACAGATCTGAGGACTAGTTTTAGTAACTACGGGTATTATGTGTCTTTTGTTATTTCTGTGAATAGAACAGATCTGAGGACTAGTTTAAGTAACTACGGGTATTATGTGTCTTTTGTTATTCGTGTGAATAGAACAGATCTGAGGACTAGTTTAAGTAACTACGGGTATTATGTGTCTTTTTGTTATTCATGTGAATAGAACAGATCTGATGACTAGTTTAAGTAACTAGGGGTATTATGTGTCTTTTGTTATTCATGTGAATAGAACAGATCTGAGGACTAGTTTAAGTAACTACGGGTATTATGTGTCTTTTTGTTATTCATGTGAATAGAACAGATCTGATGACTAGTTTAAGTAACTACGGGTATTATGTGTTTTTTGTTATTTCTGTGAATAGAACAGATCTGATGACTGGTTTTAGTAACTACGGGTATTTTGTGTCTTTTGTTATTTCTGTGAATAGAACAGATCTGATGACTAGTTTTAGTAACTACGGGTATTTTGTGTCTTTTGTTATTTATGTGAATAGAACTGATCTGAGGACTAGTTTAAGTAACTACGGGTATTTTTTGTCTTTTGTTATTTCTGTGAATAGAACAGATCTGATGACTAAATTTAGTAATTACGGGTATTTTGTGTCTTTTGTTATTTATGTGAATAGAACTGATCTGAGGACTAGTTTAAGTAACTACGGGTATTTTGTGTCTTTTGTTATTTATGTGAATAGAACTGATCTGAGGACTAGTTTAAGTAACTACGGGTATTTTGTGTCTTTTGTTATTTCTGTGAATAGAACAGATCTGATGACTAGTTTAAGTAACTACGGGTATTATGTGTCTTTTGTTATTTCTGTGAATAGAACAGATCTGATGACTGGTTTAAGTAACTACGGGTATTATGTGTCTTTTGTTATTCATGTGAATAGAACTGATCCGAGGACTAGTTTCAGTAACTACGAGTAATTGGTGTTTTTTGTTATTTCTGTGAATAGAACAGATCTGAGGACTAGTTTAAGTAACTACGGGTATTATGTGTCTTTTGTCATTTCTGTGAATAGAACAGATCTGATGACTAGTTTAAGTAACTACGGGTATTATGTGTCTTTAGTTATTTCTGTGAATAGAACAGATCTGAGAACTAGTTTTAGTAACTACAGGTATCATGTGTCTTTTGTTATTTCTGTGAATAGAACAGATCTGAGGACTAGTTTTAGTAACTACGGGTATTATGTGTCTTTTGTTATTTCTGTGAATAGAACAGATCTGATGACTAGTTTTAGTAACTACGAGTATTTTGTGTCTTTTGTTATTCATGTGAATAGAACTGATCCGAGGACTAGTTTCAGTAACTACGAGTAATTGGTGTTTTTTGTTATTTCTGTGAATAGAACAGATCTGATGGTTAGTTTTAATAACTACGGGTATTATGTTTCTTTTGTTATTTCTATGAATAGAACAGATCGGATGATTAGTTTTAGTAACTACGGGTATTATGGGTCTTTTGTTATTTCTGTGAATAGAACAGATCTGATGACTAGTTTAAGTAACTACGGGTATTATGTGTCTTTTTGTTATTTATGTGAATAGAACAGATCTGAGGACTAGTTTAAGTAACTACGGGTATTATGTGTCTTTTGTTATTTATATGTGAATAGAACAGATCTGATGACTAGTTTAAGTAACTACGGGTATTATGTGTCTTTTGTTATTCGTGTGAATAGAACAGATCTGATGGTTAGTTTTAATAACTACAGGTATTATGTTTCTTTTGTAATTTCTGTGAATAGAACAGATCTGATGGTTAGTTTTAATAATTACGGGTATTATGTTTCTTTTGTTATTTATGTGAATAGAACCGATCTGATGACTAGTTTTAGTAACTACGGGTATTATGTGTCTTTTGTTATTCGTGTGAATAGAACAGATCTGATGACTAGTTTAAGTAACTACGGGTATTTTGTGTCTTTTGTTATTTCTGTGAATAGAACTGATCTGATGACTAGTTTAAGTAACTACGGGTATTTTGTGTCTTTTGTTATTTCTGTGAATAGAACAAATCTAATGACTAGTTTAAGTAACTACGGGTATTATGTGTCTTTTGTTATTTATGTGAATAGAACCGATCTGATGACTAGTTTTAGTAACTACGGGTATTATGTGTCTTTTGTTATTTATGTGAATAGAACTGATCTGATGACTAGTTTTAGTAACTACGGGTATTTTGTGTCTTTTGTTATTTCTGTGAATAGAACCGATCTGATGACTAGTTTTAGTAACTACGGGTATTTTGTGTCTTTTGTTATTTATGTGAATAGAACCGATCTGATGACTAGTTTTAGTAACTACGGGTATTTTGTGTCTTTTGTTATTTCTGTGAATAGAACAGATCTGATGACTAGTTTAAGTAACTACGGGTATTATGTGTCTTTTCTTATTTATGTGAATAGAACCGATCTGATGACTAGTTTTAGTAACTACGGGTATTTTGTGTCTTTTGTTATTTCTGTGAATAGAACCGATCTGATGACCAGTTTTAGTAACTACGGGTATTATGTGTCTTTTGTTATTTCTGTGAATAGAACCGATCTGATGACTAGTTTAAGTAACTACGGGTATTATGTGTCTTTTGTTATTTATGTGAATAGAACCGATCTGATGACTAGTTTAAGTAACTACGGGTATTATGTGTCTTTTGTTATTTCTGTGAATAGAACAGATCTGATGACTAGTTTATGTAACTACGGGTATTATGTGTCTTTTGTTATTTATGTGAATAGAACAGATCTGATGACTAGTTTAAGTAACTACGGGTATTATGTGTCTTTTGTTATTTCTGTGAATAGAACAGATCTGAGGACTAGTTTAAGTAACTACGGGTATTATGTGTCTTTTGTTATTTATGTGAATAGAACCGATCTGATGACTAGTTTTAGTAACTACGGGTATTATGTGTCTTTTGTTATTTCTGTGAATAGAACCGATCTGATGACTAGTTTAAGTAACTACGGGTATTATGTGTCTTTTGTTATTTATGTGAATAGAACCGATCTGATGACTAGTTTTAGTAACTACGGGTATTATGTGTCTTTTGTTATTTCTGTGAATAGAACAGATCTGAGGACTATTTTAAGTAACTACGGGTATTATGTGTCTTTTGTTATTTATGTGAATAGAACAGATCTGGTGACTAGTTTAAGTAACTACGGGTATTATGTGTCTTTTGTTATTTCTGTGAATAGAACAGATCTGATGACTAGTTTTAGTAACTACGGGTATTATGTGTCTTTTGTTATTTCTGTGAATAGAACAGATCTGATGACTAGTTTAAGTAACTACGGGTATTATGTGTCTTTTGTTATTTCTGTGAATAGAACAGATCTGATGACTAGTTTAAGTAACTACGGGTATTATGTGTCTTTTGTTATTTCTGTGAATAGAACAGATCTGATGACTAGTTTAAGTAACTACGGGTATTATGTGTCTTTTGTTATTTCTGTGAATAGAACAGATCTGATGACTAGTTTAAGTAACTACGGGTATTATGTGTCTTTTGTTATTTCTGTGAATAGAACAGATCTAATGACTAGTTTTAGTAACTACGGGTATTTTGTGTCTTTTGTTATTTATGTGAATAGAACTGATCCGAGGAGTAGTTTTAGTAACTACGGGTATTATGTGTCTTTTTGTTATTTATGTGAATAGAACAGATCTGACGACTGGTTTTAGTAACTACGGGTGTTTTGTGTCTTTTGTTATTTATGTGAATAGAACTGATCTGAGGACTAGTTTAAGTAACTACGGGTATTTTGTGTCTTTTGTTATTTATGTGAATAGAACAGATCTGATGACTAGTTTTAGTAACTACGGGTATTTTGTGTCTTTTGTTATTTATGTGAATAGAACAGATCTGAGGACTAGTTTAAGTAACTACGGGTATTATGTGTCTTTTGTTATTCGTGTGAATAGAACAGATCTGATGACTAGTTTTAGTAACTACGGGTATTATGTGTCTTTAGTTATTTCTGTGAATAGAACAGATCTGATGACTAGTTTAAGTAACTACGGGTATTATGTGTCTTTTGTTATTTCTGTGAATAGAACAAATCTAATGACTAGTTTAAGTAACTACGGGTATTATGTGTCTTTTGTTATTGATGTGAATAGAACAGATCTGATGACTAAGTTTTAGTAACTACGGGTATTATGTGTCTTTTGTTATTTATGTGAATAGAACAGATCTGATGACTAGTTTTAGTAACTACGGGTATTATGTGTCTTTTGTTATTTCTGTGAATAGAACAGATCTGATGACTAGTTTAAGTAACTACGGGTATTATGTGTCTTTTGTTATTTCTGTGAATAGAACAGATCTGATGACTAGTTTAAGTAACTACGGGTATTATGTGTCTTTTGTTATTTCTGTGAATAGAACAGATCTGATGACTAGTTTAAGTAACTACGGGTATTATGTGTCTTTTGTTATTTATGTGAATAGAACAGATCTGATGACTAGTTTTAGTAACTACGGGTATTTTGTGTCTTTTGTTATTTATGTGAATAGAACAGATCTGATGGTTAGTTTTCAAAACTACTGATACTTGATGTTCTTTGTTATTTCTGAAATAAGAACAGATCTTAGGACTAGTTTAAGTAACTACGGATACTGTGTCTTTTGTTATTTTTGTGATAAGTACAGATCTTACGACATGTTTCAGTAACTACGGGTACTTAGTATCTTTTGTTTTTTATGTCATTAGAACCGATCTGATGACTAATCGCAGTAACTGCGATCACTTGTTCTTTTTTGTGTTATTTTATGTTATGACTAGTTTCAGGTACTATGGATTATTGATGTCCTTTATTATTTTTGTGATTCGAAGCGATCTCATGGTTAGTTTCAGTAACTACGGATAATTGGTGTTTTTTGTTATTTTTGTGATTATAACCGATCTGTGTGCTAGTTTCAGTAACTACGGGTTTCTTGGTGTTTAAGGTTATTTTTGTGATTGTAACTGATCTGATGACGTTTTTCAGTAACTACGGGTTCTTGGTGTTTCAGGTTATTTTTGTGATTATAACCGATCTGTGTACTAGTTTCAGTAACTACGAGTTCTTGGTGTTTAAGGTTATTTTTGTGATTGTAACTGATCTGATGACGTTTTTCAGTAACTACGGGTTCTTGGTGTTTCAGGTTTTTTTTGTGATTATAACCGATCTGTGTGCTAGTTTCAGTAACTACGGGTTCTTGGTGTTTAAGGTTATTTTTGTGATTGTAACTGATCTGATGACGTTTTTCAGTAACTACGGGTTCTTGGTGTTTCAGTTTATTTTTGTGATTATAACCAATCTGTGTGCTAGTTTCAGTAACTACGGGTTCTTGGTGTTTAAGGTTATTTTTGTGATTGTAACTGATCTGATGACGTTTTTCAGTAACTACGGGTTCTTGGTGTTTCAGGTTATTTTTGTGATTATAACCGATCTGTGTGCTAGTTTCAGTAACTACGGGTTCTTGGTATTTAAAGTTATTTTTGTGATTGTAACTGATCTGAAGACGTTTTTCAGTAACTACGGGTTCTTGGTGTTTCAGGTTATTTTTGTGATTATAGCCGATCTGTGTGCTAGTTTCAGTAACTACGGGTTCTTGGTGTTTAAGGTTATTTTTGTGATTGTAACTGATCTGATGACGTTTTTCAGTAACTACGGGTTCTTGGTGTTTTAGGTTATTTTTGTGATTATAACCGATCTGTGTGCTAGTTTCAGTAACTACGGGTTTCTTGGTGTTTAAGGTTATTTTTGTGATTGTAACTGATCTGATGACGTTTTTCAGTAACTACGGGTTCTTGGTGTTTCATGTTATTTTTGTGATTATAACCGATCTGTGTACTAGTTTCAGTAACTACGAGTTCTTGGTGTTTAAGGTTATTTTTGTGATTGTAACTGATCTGATGACGTTTTTCAGTAACTACGGGTTCTTGGTGTTTCAGGTTTTTTTTGTGATTATAACCGATCTGTGTGCTAGTTTCAGTAACTACGGGTTCTTGGTGTTTAAGGTTATTTTTGTGATTGTAACTGATCTGATGACGTTTTTCAGTAACTACGGGTTCTTGGTGTTTCAGTTTATTTTTGTGATTATAACCAATCTGTGTGCTAGTTTCAGTAACTACGGGTTCTTGGTGTTTAAGGTTATTTTTGTGATTGTAACTGATCTGATGACGTTTTTCAGTAACTACGGGTTCTTGGTGTTTCAGGTTATTTTTGTGATTATAACCGATCTGTGTGCTAGTTTCAGTAACTACGGGTTCTTGGTGTTTAAAGTTATTTTTGTGATTGTAACTGATCTGAAGACGTTTTTCAGTAACTACGGGTTCTTGGTGTTTCAGGTTATTTTTGTGATTATAGCCGATCTGTGTGCTAGTTTCAGTAACTACGGGTTCTTGGTGTTTAAGGTTATTTTTGTGATTGTAACTGATCTGATGACGTTTTTCAGTAACTACGGGTTCTTGGTGTTTCAGGTTATTTTTGTGATTATAACCGATCTGTGTGCTAGTTTCAGTAACTACGGGTTTCTTGGTGTTTAAGGTTATTTTTGTGATTGTAACTGATCTGATGACGTTTTTCAGTAACTACGGGTTCTTGGTGTTTCCGGTTATTTTTGTGATTATAACCGATCTGTGTACTAGTTTCAGTAACTACGGGTTCTTGGTGTTTAAGGTTATTTTTGTGATTGTAACTGATCTGATGACGTTTTTCAGTAACTACGGGTTCTTGGTGTTTCAGGTTTTTTTTGTGATTATAACCGATCTGTGTGCTAGTTTCAGTAACTACGGGTTCTTGGTGTTTAAGGTTATTTTTGTGATTGTAACTGATCTGATGACGTTTTTCAGTAACTACGGGTTCTTGGTGTTTCAGTTTATTTTTGTGATTATAACCAATCTGTGTGCTAGTTTCAGTAACTACGGGTTCTTGGTGTTTAAGGTTATTTTTGTGATTGTAACTGATCTGATGACGTTTTTTAGTAACTACGGGTTCTTGGTGTTTCAGGTTATTTTTGTGATTATAACCGATATGTGTACTAGTTTCAGTAACTACGGGTTCTTGGTGTTTAAGGTTATTTTTGTGATTGTAACTGATCTGATGACGTCTTTTAGTAACTACGGGTTCTTGGTGTTTCAGGTTATTTTTATGATTATAACCGATCTGTGTACTAGTTTCAGTAACTACGGGTTCTTGGTGTTTAAGGTTATTTTTGTGATTGTAACTGATCTGATGACGTCTTTTAGTAACTACGGGTTCTTCGTGTTTCAGGTTATTTTTGTGATTATAACCGATCTGTGTACTAGTTTCAGTAACTACGGGTTCTTGGTGTTTCAGGTTATTTTTGTGATTATAGCCGATCTGTGTGCTAGTTTCAGTAACTACGGGTTCTTGGTGTTTCCGGTTATTTTTGTGATTATAACCGATCTGTGTACTAGTTTCAGTAACTACGGGTTCTTGGTGTTTAAGGTTATTTTTGTGATTGTAACTGATCTGATGACGTTTTTCAGTAACTACGGGTTCTTGGTGTTTCAGGTTTTTTTTGTGATTATAACCGATCTGTGTGCTAGTTTCAGTAACTACGGGTTCTTGGTGTTTAAGGTTATTTTTGTGATTGTAACTGATCTGATGACGTTTTTCAGTAACTACGGGTTCTTGGTGTTTCAGTTTATTTTTGTGATTATAACCAATCTGTGTGCTAGTTTCAGTAACTACGGGTTCTTGGTGTTTAAGGTTATTTTTGTGATTGTAACTGATCTGATGACGTTTTTCAGTAACTACGGGTTCTTGGTGTTTCAGGTTATTTTTGTGATTATAACCGATCTGTGTGCTAGTTTCAGTAACTACGGGTTCTTGGTGTTTAAAGTTATTTTTGTGATTGTAACTGATCTGAAGACGTTTTTCAGTGACTACGGGTTCTTGGTGTTTCAGGTTATTTTTGTGATTATAGCCGATCTGTGTGCTAGTTTCAGTAACTACGGGTTCTTGGTGTTTAAGGTTATTTTTGTGATTGTAACTGATCTGATGACGTTTTTCAGTAACTACGGGTTCTTGGTGTTTCAGGTTATTTTTGTGATTATAACCGATCTGTGTGCTAGTTTCAGTAACTACGGGTTTCTTGGTGTTTAAGGTTATTTTTGTGATTGTAACTGATCTGATGACGTTTTTCAGTAACTACGGGTTCTTGGTGTTTCCGGTTATTTTTGTGATTATAACCGATCTGTGTACTAGTTTCAGTAACTACGGGTTCTTGGTGTTTAAGGTTATTTTTGTGATTGTAACTGATCTGATGACGTTTTTCAGTAACTACGGGTTCTTGGTGTTTCAGGTTATTTTTGTGATTATAACCGATCTGTGTGCTAGTTTCAGTAACTACGGGTTTCTTGGTGTTTAAGGTTATTTTTGTGATTGTAACTGATCTGATGACGTTTTTCAGTAACTACGCGTTCTTGGTGTTTCAGGTTATTTTTGTGATTATAACCGATCTGTGTACTAGTTTCAGTAACTACGGGTTCTTGGTGTTTAAGGTTATTTTTGTGATTGTAACTGATCTGATGACGTTTTTTAGTAACTACGGGTTCTTGGTGTTTCAGGTTATTTTGTGATTATAACCGATATGTGTACTAGTTTCAGTAACTACGGGTTCTTGGTGTTTAAGGTTATTTTTGTGATTGTAACTGATCTGATGACGTCTTTTAGTAACTACGGGTTCTTGGTGTTTCAGGTTATTTTTATGATTATAACCGATCTGTGTACTAGTTTCAGTAACTACGGGTTCTTGGTGTTTAAGGTTATTTTTGTGATTGTAACTGATCTGATGACGTCTTTTAGTAACTACGGGTTCTTCGTGTTTCAGGTTATTTTTGTGATTATAACCGATCTGTGTACTAGTTTCAGTAACTACGGGTTCTTGGTGTTTCAGGTTATTTTTGTGATTATAGCCGATCTGTGTGCTAGTTTCAGTAACTACGGGTTCTTGGTGTTTAAGGTTATTTTTGTGATTGTAACTGATCTGATGACGTTTTTCAGTAACTACGGGTTCTTGGTGTTTCAGGTTATTTTTGTGATTATAACCGATCTGTGTGCTAGTTTCAGTAACTACGGGTTTCTTGGTGTTTAAGGTTATTTTTGTGATTGTAACTGATCTGATGACGTTTTTCAGTAACTACGGAATCTTGGTGTTTCAGGTTATTTTTGTGATTGTAACTGATCTGATGACGTTTTTTAGTAACTACGGGTTCTTGGTGTTTCAGGTTATTTTTGTGATTATAACCGATCTGTGTACTAGTTTCAGTAACTACGGGTTCTTGGTGTTTAAGGTTATTTTTGTGATTGTAACTGATCTGATGACGTCTTTTAGTAACTACGGGTACTTTGTGTCTTTCATTTTTTTTTATCAGAGCCTATTTAATGACTTGTTGCAGTAAATACGGATACTTTGTCTTTTCATAATTTTTGTGAATAGAACAGATCTGATGGTTAGTTTCAGTAACGTCGGGTTCTCTAGCTGTGTCTTTTGTTATTTCTGTGAATAGAATCTATCTGATGGTTAGTTTCAGTAACTAAGGATACTTGGCGTCTTTTGTTATTTTTGTGAATAGAAACTATCTGATGGTTAGTTTCGGTAACTAAGGATATATCTTGGTGTCTTTTGTTATTTTTGTGAATAGAAACTATCTGATGACTAGTTTCAGTAGCTACGGGTACATGCTGTTTTTGTTATTTTGTGATTAGAATCGATCTAATGACTAGTTTCAGTAACTACTTGTATTTGGTGTCTTTTGTTATTTTTGTGATTAGAAACCGATCTGATGACTAATTGCAGGAACTACAATAATTACTGAATGACGTCATTACAGAGATAACAAAAGCCACCATATTAGATTAAGCCTGCCAGACTGACATGTACTTATAACAATCATTCCATACACCAAATATATAGTTGACCTACTGCTTATAGTATTTGAGAAACGGACCTAATCACGCAATTTCAACCTTGATTGAAGTGGAGAGCAGGTGAACCTTGTCTGTCGGACATGAAGACGTTGCAAGAAACCATTATACCAAATATAGATATCGTATATACGCATAAGTGAGAAATTCACTCAAAAATCTCTAATTTATTTTTCAAGCAGTCACTGAACCATGAAACTGAGGACAATTGACATATGACAGATGGAAACTTCTCAACATAAGGTATCTGCATACAAGATATGAAGCATCCAGGTCTTCTACCTTCCGAAATTATATGCTTATAAATAGTTTAGGCTGTCGCTGCCAATGGATACTAGTATTACTACCCTTGTCTCACATACTACATCTTTCGCAAAAGTAATATCCAAATATTCTATTTTTCTGCTCTCTACACTACTCCATGCTGCATGAAGATCTAATTTAACTACTCAATAAACAGTATTTTTTTTACAAAAAATGGAAATCATAGAAAAAAATTCTTGTCCTGCACTGATTTGAATTACAAACAAACAAACAATGACTTCATCAAAACGCTCGACATTAGTTTTGTTGAGTTTGATAGACAATCAGTATTCTAATGGGTACTTATTGTGAAGACTTCTGACTTTCTTTTGTTTATTTTGTACTCATATGAAACAGAAATGACATAGTGTAAAAGTCAACAGAAGAAACATGTACTAAGTTCACATCCAGATATGATATATTGATGATGGCTTATCACTCATCAATCTCCCATATTGATTAGGAATACTACTGATACACAGTTAAGTTATATAACAGAATGCCAATCTATTTAAATAACATAAATAATTGTTTTGTGACTTCATCTTAGACAAATATGTCATTGATATTACAGTTGACACGATTGGCAGTTCATTTCTTTCATGTATTTTACACAATGATCATATTTATATCATTTTATTTCTAACTATTGTTTATATTGACAGTTATTTTAAATCAATATGACAACGTTTTGTTTGCATGGCTTAATTTTCTAATGACACAAATTAATGATACTACCCTAATAGATAACCAATTGTTATCGGCTTGAAAGTTGTCACTGGTTTTCATACAGTATGAAAAGTTTTGACTACTCCATGAGGTAAGTGTTTTTGGAAAACAGGAAAAAAAGACTGAAACTTTAGATTGTATTTACTAATAAATATTTTGTTTGAAGCGACTGATTTTATCATCATAATACATGTAGGCATGTTAAAAATAAATTCAAATGTCTGTTGGTCTTCGTTTAAACCAAGTATGGAAACAAATGCTTTTTTTCCCTTCAAATTATGGGCATTGCAGATATATTAAAGTATACATTTTTCAATATCAATACAGGGATATAAATATATCTCATGAAATAATCTCATCCAAACTTTTTTTATCATTTGTTAACCATTGTTTTTTATCAAAAGTTTACTTTTTAATGAGATCCTACATAAAAAAAAAAGTACAACCAGGTCCTCCACAGGACGCAGCTTTAAACTACCGAAGTGGTCGAACCCTGAACGGTTGAGGCAACTTTGGTCATAATATTAAAGCTTGATAATGCCTGAATTTGGATTGTGATAAAATTTTTGACATAATAAAGGTTTTTGTCACAAAATAAATGTAGTCAAAGATCTAACAAATCTATTGCACAATACTGTGCAAATGAAGATTTCTTCTTGAAACTTTTCAAAATTTGAACATTTTTTGAAAAAAGGAGTCCCCCTAGAATCCCTGAAAAAATTGTTAACAAAATCCTCCCCCCCCCTCCCCCAACATATTGAAACTCTCCCTTTAAACAATAACTTTTCCTTTGAAGTATGGAATCTTGTAGTACTCTCTTCTGAGAGATCCACACACTTAAACACAAGTTATTGTTTGGAAACTAGAATCTTTTGGCCCTTTTTTGGCTCCTAATTCCTACATATTTTGGGCAATTAATCCAAAACCTATTCCCAGCCTCCCCTTTGTTATATGGAACATTGTGATTTAGTTTTAGAGAGATCCATACAATAACACACAAGTTATTGTCTTGAAACTGGTAAAAGCTTGTTATTGGCCCCTTTTTGGCCCTTAATTCCTAAAATTTGGACCCATAACCCCTTTAATCAATCCAAACCTTCAACTTGTGGTTTTAAACATTGTGGTACAATTTCAGAGCAATTGAAATACTAATACACAAGTTATTATCCTTAGGTGAGCTAAAAAATGCTTGTTTTTGGCACCTTTTGGGCCCCTTATTCCTAAACGGTTAGGACCATCATCCAAAAAATCAATCCCAACCTTTTTTTTGTGGTATTGAACCTTCTGAAAAAATTTCATAAAGATCTATTTACTTAAACTAAAGTTATTGGCCAGAAACCAATATGTTTTCGGACGACGCAGACGACGATCACATCATACCATTATACGATCCCAAATTATTTTTTTCGGTCGTATACAAATTATTTCATATCAAAGAATATGTTTTCAAATCAAAAACATGAATAAATTTCACTACAAAAAAACAAACTCTGATACAATGATTGAACAAAAAATAACAAATTAAAAAAAATATTTGATTTGAATAAAGCACTCAGTCTTCATTACAATTCTATTTCTAAACAGAATTTCCTTTCTCAAATCTTTAATTGTCAAAATCACAATTTATATTTTGATATTCCTTTTATTTTCTTTAAAAAAATATAACCTCCTCTCTTGAATATTCGTTAATGACAGCAAGTATGCCATTGTATCCTTTATCACTGGCAATTTGTTTGGGTGAGATACCATTATTTGTACACTTATGCATGTCTGCATTGTTGTCAAGTAATACCTTTACTATCTCTATATGATTTTCCGCACAAGCAACAAATAAGGGAGATTCTCCATCATCTGTACACTTATTAATGTCTGCATTGTTATCCAGTAATAACTTTACTGTCTCTATATGATTATTATGACAAGCAATATTCAAAGGAGATACTCCATTATTTGTACACTTATTAATGTCTGCCTTGAGGTCCAGTAATATCTTTACTGTCTCTATATGATTATTCCAACAAGCAATATACAAAGGAGATGCTCCATTATATGTACACTTATTAATGTCTGCCTTGTTGTCCAGTAATACCTTTACTATCTCTATATGATTGTTATGACAAGCAAAATGCAAAGGAGATACTCCATTATCTGTAAACTTATCAATGTCTGCCTTGTTGTCCAGTAATATCTTTACTATCTCCATATGATTATTCCGACAAACAACAAACAAAGGAGATACTCCATTATATGTACACTTATCAATGTCAGCCTTGTTGTCCAATAATATCTTTACTATCTCTATATGATTACTCTGACAAACAACATACAAAGGAGATAATCCATTTATAGCATCACACTTATTAATGTCTGCCTTGTTGTCCAGTAATACCTTTACTATCTCTATATGATTATTCCGACAAGCAATATTCAAAGGAGATACTCCATTATCTGTACACTTATTAATGTCTGCCTTGTTGTCCAATAATATCTTTACTATCTCTATATGATTACTCTGACAAGCAACATACAAAGGAGATGCTCCATTAGCATCACACTTATTAATGTCTGCCTTGTTGTCCAGTAATACCTTTACTATCTCTATATGATTATTCCGACAAGCAATATACAAAGGAGATACTCCAGTATCTGTACACTTATTAATGTCTGCCTTGTTGTCCAGTAATATCTTTACTATCTCTATATGATTACTCTGACAAGCAACATACAAAGGAGATGCTCCATTAGCATCACACTTATTAATGTCTGCCTTGTTGTCCAATAATATCTTTACTGTCTCTATATGATTATTCCGACAAGCAATATTCAAAGGAGATACTCCAGTATCTGTACACTTATTAATGTCTGCCTTGTTGTCCAGTAATATCTTTACTATCTCTGTATGATTATTCCAACAAGCAATATACAAAGGAGATACTCCAGTATCTGTACACTTATTAATGTCTGCCTTGTTGTCCAATAATATCTTTACTATCTCTATATGATTACTCTGACAAACAATATTCAAAGGAGATGCTCCATTAGCATCACACTTATTAATGTCTGCCTTGTTGTCCAATAATATCTTTACTATCTCTATATGATTATTCCGACAAGCAACATACAAAGGAGATACTCCATTATCTGTACACTTATTAATGTCTGCCTTGTTGTCCAATAATATCTTTACTATCTCTATATGATTATTCTGACAAGCAACATACAAAGGAGATACTCCATTATCTGTACACTTATTAATGTCTGCCTTGTTGTCCAATAATATCTTTACTGTCTCTATATGATTATTCCGACAAGCAATATTCAAATGAGATACTCCATTATCTGTACACTTATTAATGTCTGCCTTGTTGTCCAGTAATATCTTTACTATCTCTGTATGATTATTATGACAAGCAACATTCAAAGGAGATACTCCATAATCTGCACACTTATCAATGTCTGCCTTGTTGTCCAGTAATATCTTTACTATCTCTATATGATTATTATGACAAGCAAAATACAAAGGAGATACTCCATTATCTGCACACTTATTAATGTCTGCCTTGTTGTCCAGTAATACATTTACTATTTCTTTATGACCTTTCATTGCAGCTGCATGCAAAGGACTCACACCTCTACAGTTACACAGGTTAACACAATCACCATGGTTAATACACCAATGAATAAAAGGAATATCATCATACAAAGAACATAGTATCAGTGCAGTATCTTTAGTGTTTACATCTATTTTCAGCGCTAATTGCCTCTGAAGTGATTTTTTACATTTTTTTAGATAACATAGGAATTTGTGTCTGAACTCTTGTATCTTCAAGTTTATATTCCTGAACACACAGTTTACTCTACCAATTGACCAGTCATCAATCATTCTCTGCATATACATCTGATGGTATTTCTGTGGTACAATAGTAATAAACTGATCCATGTAATCTTTCCTTTCTAGTAAAAGTCTCTGCATAATGAAAACAGAATGTGCATTTCTGATTATACACTGGATCATTTTTTGTCCAAAATAGTATGCAAGAAAGTCAAATAACTTATCATGTTTTGTTTTAAATATACCATGTTCTTTCTTTATAAAAGTGTGTTCAAGTGAGTTTAGTTCATCAAGTAGAACAAGTCGTGATGTGCCTCTGTCCAATCTGCATGCCTCACATGTTTCCTTAATGATCTTTCTTGTTTCTACATTTATCTCTTCTGAAAACATTTCCTCCTTTAAGTTGTTGTTAAACATAACACACAAAGCCATTGCACAGTATTTTCTATAATGACCTTTTTTATTAAGCTTGTTAATTTCAGTTTCGTATACCGAAAATGGATTTTTGAAGAATTCTGTTATATTGACCTCGGGACTTTCATTATACAATTTACAGAGAAGTGGAAAGAAATCATATAAATCACAGTACTGAATAATCTCTGATGATTTTGTTTTCAGATATATTTCTGCTATTGACGTTTTCTCTGTCTCTGATAAACACAAATCTTTTGTCCTTAGGTTACAAACAGATGTCCTGAAAATGGATAAAGGTTCAAACTTTTCGTCCTGGTACACTTGTAATCGACACGCGACAATAATTTTTGTTAATTTGTTTTCAATCAACATCTTTATTTGTTCCATAACTGATTCCCAATTGTCAAGGTCGGACTGGTTTATGGAATAAGTCCCACAAAAGTCATCAATTACAAACAGTGTTTTCTGATTTGGATTATTAAACTGGATAATATCATTTGGATTAGTAACTGGTAGTACATCATACCCTTCTTTTTCTTTCATTTTTAACGCCACATGACGTAAAATGGATGTCTTTCCAACACCAGAACTAGCTGTAATAGTGAGACAACTGTTTTCCTTGATACCTTTCAACACACATTTCGCAGCTCTGGTTTCAACAAAGTTATCAGCATTCTTCTGCCACTCATCCAACTGCTTACTAATTTGATCTGAAACATCAAGGAGTAAATTATTACCAAAGATAATTTAAAAAACAATAAAGTATTAATTCAACTTTGTATTTTTCTTATTTGTGACTCAGAATGCCTCAGATGATGGTAAATGCATAATGCATTAAGTGATGGGAGCAATATTATTTCTGTTCTGCTTAATTTGAATAATAAAATTGAGAATGGAAATGGAGAATGAGTCAAAGAGACTGAATTGTAAATTGAAAGTCTTAAAGATAACAGTCTTACAAGCTTACTACCGGTATCACTAAACTTTACAGCATCAATGATTTATGAAAATCAACGAACCTTTGTGAGCACATACTCCACGCCAACATTGTAACTGGGCAAAATCTCATCAGATTCCTAATTTTTAAGACTCAAACTCATTGATAAAAAATTCTAGTGAATATACACTTTTACATATTATGTCCTCATTTACTAAAAGTTTCATCTGTTGTTTGTTTTCACAGGAGTTGTGATGACAAACTGTTATATCAGTTTAGTCCAAATTTTAAGTTCGTAGGGGTATAACTCCTAGAAAATAGATTTGAATCATAATTTCTGTGGATATGCACATCTACATAGTGTGTCCTCATTAACTCCAAAGTTTCATAAAATTGTGTGTGTGTGTTTTATAGGAGTTTAATTTAATCATATATTGACCAACTTTAGAAACGCAACACCAATTTTCTAAATTATTTTCGAAAATAGTAAAATATAAATGAGGAATGTGTCCATGGGACACAGATGATGCCCCCGTTTGAATATCATCATTAAGGGACATAACTCAAGAACTGTAACAGTGACGCTACCCAAATATGTACTTAATCTGAGTTTGGTAATAAGCATTGATTATAAGTTTCATAACATTTATTTGAGGCAAACTTAAGTTAGAGAACGTATCTTAACTCTATAACGATAAAAATGACGCCACCTAAATTCGAACTTAATCTGTATTTTGTGGTAATTAGCATTGTTCATAAGTTTAATAGCATTTTGATGAGGCAAACTAAAGTAATTAAAACAGAAACGAACTTTTCAGCAATTTTTCCATTTGTAAAGGGGCATAACTCTAAAACAGTTAAAGTGATGCCACCAAAATTCAAATTTGATTTAAATTGTGTTTCGTGGTAATAAGAATTGTGTATAAGTTTCATAATATCAATGGTTCTGGCAAACTAAAGTTAGAGAACAGATACGAAAAATTGAACAATTTTCCATTTGTAAAGGGGCAATAACTCTAGAACGGTAAAAGTTAGGCCACCAAAATTCAAACTTTATCTGTGTTTTTTGGTAATAAGCATTAATCATTATTTCATAACATTCGGTTGAAGCAAACTAAAGTAAGAGAACGGAAACCAATTTTGGGACGTACGTACAGACGGACAAGGGTAAAACTTAATGCCGTTTCACAAATGATATCGGATATGTTCCTTACATCGTAACTACAATCCCCTTCCCTTTCATGAATGTGACCTAGACTATTTACCGGATTTGTTATCACATCAGCAACACGACGGGTGCCACATGTGGAGCAGGATCTGCTTACCCTTCTGGAGCACCTGAGATCACCCCTAGTTTTTGGTGGGGTTCGTGTTGTTTTTTCTTTAGTTTTCTATGTTGTGTCATGTGTACTATTATTGTCTGTTTGTCTTTTTCATTTTTAGCCATGGCGCTGTCAGTTTATTTTAGATTTATTAGTTTGACTGTCCCTTTGGTATCTTTCGTCCCTCTTTTAATGCCCCCTCCGCAACAGCGGGGCATAAATATTATTTGTTTTGTTATTTACGACAGTCCTACATCTATCTGGTGAGTAAAAATCAATTATTTTCTTACCTGAGTAAGCCAGGTAATTTTGGGGTGAGGGGAGCATGAAATGTTCGACGATGGATGGCGGGTAGCTGAATAAATTTTAAAATGATTTTTTATTGTCCTAAAGATGTGTTACATCCTTTGCCTTCCTTTAACCAATTGAACTTTTTGGGATTTCACAATGCGGCGACTAAGTGATGAAAATCGTAATCAAGCCATCCGAATGTTACAGACAGAAATAAGTCAATGTGTTGTTTCAAGACATTTTAATGTTAGTAATTCAAAAAGAAGGCTTCTATGTCAACACTATAGATAAACAGGAGCAGTTAAAGATCGTCTGAGACCCGGACAACCGCAAATAACGACGCAGCACCAACAAAATGCCATCATAGTATGCCATTTGCAGAATGGTTTCACGACGGCGACCTCAGCCGCAAACCAAATTATTGGACGCTATGGCAGACCAATTAATGCTAAATCAGTGTCCTGTATACTGAAATGTCGTCAAATTCACTGTAGGATGCTCTAAAAAGGACTTATTATGACTTTGTGTCATAGACGAAATCAACAACAATGGGCCAAGCAACAACTGCAGCAGTAGAGAATCGTGTGGTGTTTTCTGATGAATCACGGTTCAATGCAAGTTTTGCGGACGGTAGAACGAGAATCTACAGAAGAGAAAATGAATGCTACGCTCAGATATCTGTGTTCTTATACATGACAGATTTAGTGGCGGAGGTGTAATGGTATGGGGCTCTATTAACAACAATTTTTGGATACGGTTGGTTATTTTCAATGGCACATTAAAATAGATAGACGCTATATTGATGAAATTTTGCAGCCAGTTGTTGTTCCAGAGCTACGACGTTATGGACAGTTCAATCAATTAACATTCCAACATGATAATGCGCGTGCACATACCGCTAGCTTGACTCAAAACTTCATGAATTTGAATGGAGTAGATGTTATTGAATGACCTGCTCTTTAGAAGCTATCCTACGAAACAACTGTGGCCACACCCGATACTGAAGATCTAAAACCAGACTGTAAGTGTTAACCACAGTATTTCAACAAGGAACATTACGTCATTGGGTTTTCGATTGACTGTAAATTTTGTCTGTAACGTTGAAAGATTGATTAAGTATTGGTATATACGATGAATTTGTCTAATATATTATTTATTTAATTTAAAAACGTCCGATTTATTTAGGTGTTGGGTTTCTAAAGTCTGTTAGTATAATTTCCTGTCAATATGCACATCTACATAGTATGTTCTAATTAACTACAAAGTTTCATAAAATTATACAGTGTGGTTCAGAGAAGTTGTGATGACAAGAACATGACTAAAGAACTGACGAATGGACAGACGGGTCAGAAACATTATACACTAGGCAACTTTGTTGTGTGATGTATAATGAAGTCAAGGTCATATGAACAATGACGGACAACCATGTAAACCTTACAATCATTTCAGACATCAAATAAAGTTGACCTAATTCTGATAGTATCTATTAGAAACGAACATCAATATACACCAAAAATAGTTGACCTATTAGGCTTAATAAAAGTATATATTGTGTGGTTCTGGATATCTCAAAATAATATAAACAGCTCTTAGCAGGGCGCAACTTGATATGACCACAGAGGTCCGACCCTGCACAGTTCCGGCAAGCATGGACTCAACATTTAAGCTTTCGTGATACAGCTCTGAATTTGGATTGATTAAATATTTCACACAACATAGGTTTCTGGCAGAGAATGAATATAGTTTAATAAAAACTTAAAAATTTCAATGAATTTGAAATATGAAATTTACCTTTAACGGTCCAATGTCCAAAATCTAAATACAGCCCTTATAGCTAGCTGTTTGGTGTGAGCCAAGGTTCCGTGTTGAAGGCTGTACTTTGACCTATATTGATTTACTTTTACATATTGATACTTGGGTGGAAAGCTGTCTCATCGGCACTCATACCACATCTTCTTATATCTATTAGATTCAGCATATCAAAGAACCGCAAGAATACATTTCTTTTTTTAAATCAAAGTTTAATTTTGGACCCCGATTAGGAAAAAAACCCAGAAAACTTGGCCCAAATATGAAAATATAAAACATGTCAAAGAACCATAAGATTTCAATTTTTGTTAAAATATAATTAAAGTTCAATTTTGGACCTTTTGGACCTGTATGTAGATCAATTTGAAAACAGGGAACAAACTCAAAAATCTAAATTCACGCTTAGATTCAGCATATTAAAGAACCACATGAATTTAACTTTTTATGAAATTTTGGACCATTTGGACCTTAATGTGTAACATTTTGAAAATAGGGCCCAAAATTATAACATCGAAATACAATGTTAGATTCGGCATATCATACATTTGTCATAGAACCCAACTTATTTAGTTTTTGGTAAAAACAAACAAAGTTTAATTGTGGAATATTTGGCCCTCAATGTCGACCAATTTGACAAAGGAGTCCCAACATTGGAAATCAAAATACATGGGTAGAATCAACATATTAAACAGGTACTGAAATAAAAAATCTAAACAAACAGCTAGATTCAGCATATCAAAGAACCCAAGGAATTCAATAATTGATAAAATCAAACTAAAGTTTAATTTAGGACACTTTGGACCTTTTTTTACCAATTTGAAAACGGACCAAAGAGTAAATTTATAAGTCTAGATACGGTTAAATTAAGCATATCAAAGAAAAATGTAAATTTTTTTACAAACCTCTCCCTTTTTTATAAAATATCTTTTCCCATTTCAAATTTTGTTAAAAAATACAAGTCACTTATCATGTTAATAAGTTCTACTTTAGGGTTGGTAGTTCAAAAACTAAATTGAATACATTTTTTGTACCTCTTCTATTCCATGGAACTGGATCCTCAGAAGTAGATTTGAGCTTTTTCACATCCACGTTTACATTTATTTGATCTAGCTCCAACCTATTCACATCTTTTTTAAATCTCTTCGCCTGCTGATTTGATACATTTTGTTTCTGCTGTAACAAATTATGAGATCTTTTCAAATTTTTTATATCTTGTTTTAATTCTGTATCAAGTGTTTCATGTGTTTGTTTAATTAATTCAATGTCCACTTTAGCCTGGTTTAAGTCTCGTAATATTTCTTGGCTTGACATGTCCAGTGGTTTTGTCATCAACTGATCACATTCTTGTTTCATTGCATTCCCTCCTATTCTAAGAACAGCCTTGAAAAGAAAACAAACTAGTTGTCTATAAGTAAGTTTAACATTTTGTTTTGTGAAAATAACATTACATACATGTAAGTCCACACTTAAAAATATTTTGGTTTGCCCAAACCCTACCCAAAGGTTGAGACAGTGGGTAGGTAGGTATAGGCATTTCCTTTTTTTCCACAAAAAGAAATTGAAGCACAGATGTTTATTAGTCTTCATGATTATTTGATTTAAAAAAAAACTTCTTCAAATCAGGACAATAAAAGATTTTGAGTAGGCAGCTTTTTTCTGGGTAGGTGGGGTTAGGGCAAACAAATCTATTCTTTTTCCTGGGTAGGCGGGTTAGGGCAAACAAACCTATTCTTTGTTATGGCATAAACTGCTTGATAAAGGGATATTGGGATGAATTGTCTCATTGACAATCATACCACATCTTCTCTTTATATTCATACACAGGTTTCATTGGAAGAATGAAAAGAAGCAAGCTTCAATATTTAACTTTAAATTCCCTTAATAACTATACAGCTAATGTCCTCTCACTAAATAATTCAAAGTTTGGGGATAGTTGAATGCATCTATCCCATCAAACTTGAAATTAAGCAAACAAAACATTCAGTAAATAGATATAAGAATTCTGCCTCATATCTTGATTTACATCTAGAAAATTAACAATGAGAAAAATAAAACTTTTAGACAGAAGTGATGATTTTAGTTTCCAATTGTGAACATTCCATTCTAATGTAGCAACATTCCAACAGCGCCTGCATATGTAGTATATACTGTATCTCAATTGATACAATATCCCAGATTTTGCATTTCCTATCATGATTTCCGCAAAAAAAGTTTGATGCTTACAAGGAAGTTATTGAACAATGTTGAAACAAGACTGAGAATACAAAGAAGTAAAACTGAAATCATTTTTTCCAAAACTTTTAAAAATGCCATCCCAATATGGTTGAGTCTGATATGTCGATATCATTATCAGGGGCGTAGCTACCTAAGGCTCGACTAGGCACGTGCCTATACATAAATTTGCCGATTATACCCCCTTTGGAAAAAAAAAATAATTAAAAAATTAAAAATACTAGAGCAATCACCAGAAGCATCCTACATCCACTGCAAGGCACACCAACTAAATATTGCACTCGTTCGTAGTAGTAAGGAACTTTGTGTTAGAAACATGATGTCGACTGTACAGGAAATTGCATTCAAATTTGATTTTTCGGCTAAAAGCTTGACTGCTTTCACTGAAGAACTGTCAGAAAATGAAAACGTTCAAGAACGACTAGAACGTCAAACAAAGTTGAGAACACTGTGTGAAACTCGTTGGTCAAGCCGGGCAGATTCGCTGTATACATTTCAAACAGCATTTGAAGTTGTTGTCTCTGCCCTCAATTCACTTAAAGACGACAACGATGACAAAGCAGCACAGAGTATGAATGTGATACTTCAATTTGAATTGATCATAAGTCTTGTTGTTGCAGAACACATATTAAGCTCAACAGTCGCCTTGACAAATTACTTAAAGAAAATGGATATATTGATTTGATTGAATCTTTGACAGAGTCTAAAATTGTAATTCATCGGCAACTAGTAAAAGATCCTTCAGCACGATGAGATGGGTCAAATCCTACCCGAGATCGACAATGGGAGACGAGCGACTTTCAAATCTATCTCTTCTTCATATACACTGACACCTCAATGTTGATGTAGATGCGATTATAACTGATTTTATCGGCAGAATAAAACCGTCGACTTGACTTTGATTAAATGTATCATTGTCTTTGTGTATGAAACTGGATCTGAAAGTTATCAGTCATAAAAGTTCAGAAATATTAGATTTGTTTAACCAATTTTTGCCCAAATTTGAGTTAAAAGATTCGTTCAAAAAAGTTGAAAATCTTTTCCTTTGACCCTCTGTGGGCCTTAATCTAAAACTAGTCTGATCTAGCCTGGGCATATTGAAATAATTTTTATTCCCAGATTTTTGATTGTACACTACTACGTTAATTCAGGTGTTAATGTAAAATTATTCATAATTCTTTGAACTTTTCTTCATGAATATTATCATGATAACCAGATGCTCCGCAGGGCATTGCTTTATACGACCGCAGAGGTTGAACCCTGAACGGTTGGGGCAAGTTTGGACACAACATTTAAGCTGGATTCAGCTCTAAATTTGGATTGTGATTAAATAGTTGACACAGCATAGGTTTCTGACACAGAATGAATGTGTTCTAATGAACTTAAAATTTTTGTTTTCTCTTAGAGCAATTCACTATGCTGTTGAATATTAATCCTCTCCAAAAAATGTTTGAAGAAATTTTCTTTTTTATTTATGAAATTTCAAATGAGAAAAATTGAACCCAATTTTTTTAATCACATCCCCCTTTCCCTTATTCCAAAACTAATCTCAATTAAAATTTCTAATGGAGTTTGCAACAATAACTACTCATTTAAATACATCATAAAATATTAAGATGTAAAAAAACTGCTTGTTATCACTGAATGGTAAAGATTATTTTAATTTATCAGTTGGTAGTAAAAAGTGAATATACATTGTATATTGTATATTACAAAGATTTAAGTTGATTCTGGACAAAGAAAGATAACTCCAATTAAAAAAAAATCTTGCTATTGCACAATATTTTGCAATTAGATATTTCTTGCTTACTATTCTGGACAAAGAAAGATAACTCTAATTAAAAAAAATTTGCTATTTCACAATATTGTGCAATTAGATATTTCTTGCCATTGCGCAATACTGTGCAATTGAAAAGACTTGCTATTGCACAATACTTAATATAATAATTTTAGATCCTGATTTGGACCAACTTGAAAACTGGGCCCATAATAAAAAATCTAAGTACATTTTTGGATTCAGCATATCAAAGAACCCCAAGATTTCAATTTTTGTTAAAATCAGACTAAGTTTAATTTTGGACCCTTTGAACTTTAGTGTAGACCAATTTGAAAACAGGACCAAAAATGAAGAATCTACATACACAGTTAGATTTGGTATATCAAAGAACCCCATTTATTCAATTTTTGATGAAATCAAACAAAGTTTAATTTTGGACCCCGATTTGGACCAACTTGAAAACTGGGCCAATAATCAAGAATCTAAGTACATTTTTAGATTCAGCATATCAAAGAACCTAACTGATTCATTTTTTGTCAAAATCAAACTAAGTTTAATTTTGGACCCTTTGGACCTTAATGTAGACTAATTTGAAAACGGGACCAAAAGTTGAGAATCTACTTACACAGTTATGACAGTTAGATTCGGCATATCAAAGAACCCCAATTATTCAATTTTGATGAAATCAAACAAAGTTTAATTTTGGACCCTTTGGGCCCCTTATTATGTTGGGACCAAAACTCCCAAAATCAATACCAACCTTCCTTTTATGGTCATAAACCTTGTGTTTAAATTTCATAGATTTCTATTTACTTATACTAACGTTATGGTGCGAAAACCAAGAAAAATGCTTATTTGGGTCCCTTTTTGGCCCCTAATTCCTAAACTGTTGGAACCTAAACTCCCAAAATCAATACCAACCTTCCTTTTGTAGTCATTAACATTGTGTTTAAATTTCATTGATTTCTATTTACTTAAACTAAAGTTATTGTGCGAAAACCAAGAATAATGCTTATTTGGGCCCTTTTTTGGCCCCTAATTCCTAAACTGTTGAAACCAAAACTCCCAAAATCAATCCCAACCGTTCTTTTGTGGTCATAAACCTTGTGTCAAAATTTCATAGATTTCTATTAACTTAAACTAAAGTTATAGTGCGAAAACCAAGAAAATGCTTATTTGGGCCCTTTTTGGCCCCTAATTCCTAAAATGTTGGGACCAAAACTCCCAAAATCAATACCAACCTTCCTTTTGTGGTCATAACCCTTGTGTTAAAATTTCATAGATAACCATTCACTTTTACTAAAGTTAGAGTGCGAAAACTAAAAGTATTCGGACGACGACGACGCAGACGACGACGCCAACGTGATAGCAATATACGACGAAAATTTTTTCAAATTTTGCGGTCGTATAAAAACCAGTAAATATTATATTTTTGTACACAAAATTATGCAACTAAAATGCTGAAAACCTTTTTGCGTCTGCTGATTTGTGCCTACAGTTGATTTGATACCTAGCTACGCCCCTGATTATTGAATTTACGTTTCACGGAAGACAATGGATATGTTTTATCTGTCTTAATGGCCATCCTGTCAACATTTCCTTGAATGTGACCCACCAATTTAGACTTATCACAAACTTTATACTACCATGAGCAACACAACAGGTGCTACATGTGAGCAGGGTCTGGTCACCATTCTAGAAAACATTAAATCACCCCTTGATTTAGGTGAGGTTCATTTTGTCCTGTCTTTTGAGATTTCTAGGTTGTGTTTTGTGTGTTTTGTTTGTGTGTTGGTGATTTATCACGTTTTGTCTTTTTTTTTTCCACTTATGAGGTTTGAATATATATATATCCTCTGGTTAACAGAAAGACAGATAGAAAGGACAAAAAAAGCATACCCCTTGCAAGTTTGTTGTGTGTGTAGGATATAATTACCCTAATTACGTTCATTATTTCAGAATGACTGTACCATGTAATATCCCGTTGACATTATACCCAAAACTTTCCTTTTTAATCTTTATTATACGTAGCTAAACAACAATGAGATGGAAGCCATCTCTGTGAACATTGATGTCAATAACATGTGCTCACAAATTTATATGAATAAGAACTGATATGAAGCACCTTTAAAAGTTATATAGAGCGGACACACCAACAGACAGACCTTTGACAGAGGAAATTGTATATATGTCATTACACACTCTAGTGTTAGGTCAAGTATAAACTTTGTAATCATAACAGTTCGCAAGATGTAGAGAAGACATGATCTGTCCCTTAAGGCATAGGGGTTTCAACTGAAACCAAAATTTTTTACCTTGACCTTTGATATAGCAAGTTCTATATACATTACTAAGATGTAACAGTAAGTTTCTATAGTGTTTAACTATACATGTAGGTTCTACTTACATGAATATGTTTTTAATTAAATAGATACTTTTGTGCTTTTTTGTAAAATTGTTTTTTTTTAGATTGTAACACAGTGATGACTGCTGTACCCGTATTTTGACTATTTTATTTATTATGTCTGTTTTGTTCTCGCATCGTTGTAGATATATCGGAATTTGATGAGACTTTCATACGAGTGAGAGGTCTAGCGCTATAGAACCAGGTTCAATCCACCATTTTCTACATTTGAAAATGTCTGTACCAAGTCAGGAATATGACAGTTGTTGTCCACTCTTTTGATGTGTTTTGTCATTTGATTTTGCCATGTGATTAGGAGTTCAGTATGTTTGTGATTTTACTTTTTTCATCACTTATATCCTTCCAAGCTGTGGTAAATAATGTGCCATCTACCTTGCCATCATCAAGATGTGACATTAAGTTTCTATAGCGTTTAGTTGTAGGTTTTACTTACATTACTTATATCCTTCCAAGCTGTAGTGTCAGAATAATGCGCCATCTACCTTGCCATCATCAAGATGTGACATTAAGTTTCTATAGCGTTTAGTTGTAGGTTTTACTTACATTACTTATATCCTTCCAAGCTGTGGTAAATAATGTGCCATCTACCTTGCCATCATTAAGATGTGACATTAAGTTTCTATAGCGTTTAGTTGTAGGTTTTACTTACATTACTTATATCCTTCCAAGCTGTAGTGTCAGAATAATGCGCCATCTACCTTGCCATCATCAAGATGTGACATTAAGTTTCTATAGCGTTTAGTTGTAGGTTTTACTTACATTACTTATATCCTTCCAAGCTGTGGTAAATAATGTGCCATCTACCTTGCCATCATCAAGATGTGACATTAAGTTTCTGTAATGTTTAGTTGTAGGTTTTACTTACGTCGCTTATATCCTTCCAAGCTGTAGTGAATAATGCGACATCTACGTTGCCATCATTAAGATGTGCCAGTAAGTTTCTATAGCGTTTAGTTGTAGGTTTTACTTACATTACTTATATCCTTCCAAGCTGTGGTAAATAATGTGCCATCTACCTTGCCATCATTAAGATGTGACATTAAGTTTCTATAGCGTTTAGTTGTAGGTTTTACTTACATTACTTATATCCTTCCAAGCTGTGGTAAATAATGTGCCATCTATCTTGCCATCATTAAGATGTGCCAGTAAGTTTCTATAGTGTTTAATTCTTGCTAAATCTGATGCAGGTGTTGTTTCTGTAGTAACAGGTAGTTTGTCATATCCATTTACCGGAAGAACCAAGGGCACGTTTGGCAGGTTCCTCAGCAGTGCTATCATCAGTGTCACATCAAAAGTCTTAGAATCTGTGATACCTGCTAACAGAACAAATGGTATTGAAGAAAATTTTGTTAATTTTTGAAACTGTCTTTGAATTTTTAGACCAATCATCATAAATCAAATAACAAATAAAGTTTTTATACTTTGCCAAAATGTGAATTACCATGTCAATACATACATGTATAATATTTTATTATTTGAGTTTTAATATATCCAATAACTATCTAAAGTTATTAAAATCAATAAAGTGTTTCTACAACAAGGCATATCAATTTGATTTTATGTAAATTATCTGTTTATAAACAATGAATTTTTTGAAACACTGAAGTATGTTTTACACCAGGCGTGGTTATTGGCACAATTTTTCAGATTTTTAATTTATGTTAAATGCTCCGCAACATTGTATTTCATTTTACGTCCTACTGATTTGATATGAGCACACTGATGAGTCTTTTCTGGGAAAAAACATGCATCTAGCATATTCCAAACAATTATGCAAAATTTTGCTGGAAAAGACAATTGAAGTTGCTAAAAAACATTTGAAAATTGCTAAACTTGTGGTGAGACTGACTTTATAGCAAATTCTTTAATATATCATGTTCATTGATGCAAAGATATGGTTTGTATGATGATGATGATTGTTGGCTGCTTAATTGATTGATTGATTGTTGGTTGCTTAACGTCCAGTGGCAAATATTTCATGCATATTCAGGACGAGAACAAGTTCACAAAAAATACAATAGGTAGGTTGTTGTTATAGAGGCCATCTAGGATGATGGTCGGGGAAATTTGGACTGCCACTGGAAAATCAGGGTATATTGGATAGGGACAGAAATTTTGCCTTGCAACAGGCCACCTACGGACCCCTCAAAGAGTTGTTGCAAGAGTTCTTAACGTGCAAAGAGCGTGGCACTCTCTTTACACGAGGCATCGGATTTAACGTCCCCTTCTGACCAGACGTGACTGCGAACTTGATACATCCCGCACAGCCAAACGGACGCCCCACTTCAGCAAGCGTTTTACTGCCGGTCGGGAGAAGACCAAGTGACCGTATTTCTATACCCCAGTCACCCTTGGGGTAGTTGGCTGCTTAATGTCCAGCGGCAAATTGATTTACATATTCAGGACATATAGACGTTAATTTTATATAAATATCAACCCTGCTTTGTACAAGACCGACACGCTGAGGCAGATTTTTAGCATGCTACATTGTAGTTCACAAGGTAACATTTCACAGGAAGACATGTGACCTTGCAGTGACAAATAATTCTGACCCCCAGGCCAGTCTTTGCTCTTACTCCTTAATGCCATGTACATCTATATATACATAGAGGAGAAGCAGCAAATACCAATTTTTAAGCCTTTGTTTTGATTTGGACAAGGTTCAAACCCACGACCTCCTGTAGTTGAGGCTAACACTCTACCCCAAGATCACCTTAGGCAAATATTTGGTTTTGAATTTGATTATACAATTATCCAAACAATGCAGAGCTCCAGATAAGCTGCGTATTTGCGTGATCACGCAATACAAATAATAAACCAGGTGCTCCGCAGGGCGCAGCTTTATACGACCGCAGAGGTCGAACCCTGAACAGTTGGGGCAAGTATGGACAAAACATTCAAGCGTGATACAGCTTTGAATTTGGATTGTGATCAAATTTTTGACATTACATGGTGTTTTTTTTTTTACACAAAACAAATGTCAAGATTTTACAAATCAATTAAAGATTTCTTCTTCAAACTTTTAAATCTAAAATTAAATAGTTGACACAGCATAGGTTTCTGACACAGAATGAATGTGGTCTAATGAACTTAAAAGTTTTTTTTTGCCTTTGAGCAATTCACTATGCTGTTAAATATTAATCCTCTCAAAAAAATGTTTGAAGAAATTTTCTTTTTATTTATGAAATCTGAAATGAGAAAAATTTAACCCCCCCCCCCCTTTTTTTCACATCCCTGTTTCCCTTTTTCCAAAACTGATATCAATTCAAATTTCTAATGGAGTTTGCAACAATAACTACTCTTTTAAATACATCATAAAATATTAAAATGTAAAATAAAGTGCTTGTTATCACTGAATAGTAAAGATTGGTTACAATGGTAGTAAAAGTGAATATACATTGTTTATTGTATAAAACAATAAAAAAAACTTCATCAGCAACATTTTATATTGGCAAATTTCCAATGAAGTTATTTACATAAAGTTATTGGCAAATAAAAATAGAAAATGACATCATAGTCATGTCTGGCAAATTTCCAACATATATTATCAACTACTATTCTATACAAAGAAAGATAACTCCAATTGAAAATTAATTGCTATTGCACAATATTGTGCAATTAGATATTTCTTGCTATTGTGCAATACTGTGCAATTGAAAATTTCTTGCTATTGCACAATACTTGATATGGAATCCTGATTTGGACCAACTTGAAAACTGGGCCCATAATCAAAAATTAAAGTACATATTTAGATAAAGCATATCAAATAAGCCCAAGAATTTAATTTTTGTTAAAATCAAACTTAGTTTAATTTTGGACCCTTTGGACCTTAATGTAGACCAATTTGAAAACTGGACCAAAAATTAAGAATCTACATACACAGTTAGATTTGGCATATCAAAGAACCCACTTATTCAATTTTTGATGAAATCAGACAAAGTTTAATTTTGGACCCCCATTTGGACCAACTTGAAAACAAGGCCAATAATTAAAAATCTAAGTACATTTTTAAATTCAGCATATCAAAGAACCCCAAGGATTCAATTTTTGTTAAAATCAAACTAAGTTTAATTTTGGACCCTTTGGACCTTAATGTAGACCAATTTGAAAACGGGACCAAAAATTAAGAATCTACATACATAGTTAGATTCGGCATATCAAAGAACCCCAATTATTCAATTTTTGATGAAATCACACAAAGTTCAATTTTGGACCCTTTGGGCCCCTTATTCCTAAACTGTTATGACCAAAACTCCCAAAATCAAACCCAACCTTCCTTTTATGGTCATAAACCTTGTGTTTAAATTTCATAGATTTCTATTTACATATACTAAAGTTATGGTGCAAAAACCAAAAATAATGCTTATTTGGGCCCCTTTTTGGCCCCTAATTCATAAACTGTTGTGACCTCAACTCCAAAAATCAATCCCAACCTTCCTTTTGTGGTCATAAACCTTGTGTTAAAATTTCATTGATTTCTATTTACTTATACTAAAGTTATTGTGCGAAAACCAAGAATAATGCTTATTTGGGCCCTTTTTTGGCCCTTAATTCCTAAACTGTTGGAACCAAAACTCCCAAAATCAATCCCAACCTTCCTTTTGTGGTCATTAACCTTGTGTCAAAATTTCATAGATTTCTATTCACTTAAACTAAAGTTATAGTGCGAAAACCAAGAAAATGCTTATTTGGGCCCTTTTTGGCCCCTAATTCCTAAAATGTTGGGACCAAAACTCCCAAAATCAATCCCAACCTTCCTTTTGTGGTCATAAACCTTGTGTTAAAATTTCATTGATTTCTATTCACTTTTACTAAAGTTAGAGTGCGAAAACTAAAAGTATTCGGACGACGACGACGCGCCAACGTGATAGCAATATACGACCAAAAAATTAAATTTTTGCGGTCGTATAAAAATTGGTCCCCAGTGTGTATTTGTCTGATAAATGATGCTGCATACAAAAAAGGAATAATTCACTACACTATAATATAGCTTACTTCCATGTAGCTTTTTATTTAGATAGTGGATGCCATTCAATTGTGCTGTGGCATAAACACAGCATGGCATGCCTTTAATTGACAAAGTCCGAACACATTTTTATAAATGCAACATTGACAACTGATCAATTATCTGAAAATCAAAACTTCTTATAATAATCAAAAGAGTGAGATTAATCATTATAACAAAACTACTTACTTCCTGTAACAGACAGTTGAGTTGTTGTACTCTGTCCAGTTCCTACACTGTTGGTGGCAAAACATGTGTAAGTTGCTACATCACTTTGGTCTGCATTAAAGATAGTCAGAGATGGTGTGCCAGGAGTACTGCCACTATATTTGTTGGTGTTTGTTGAAATTTGTGTTGTGCCTCCACCATTATTTCTTTGCCAGTAAACGTTGTTGACAGTGAGTGTTGATGTAACAGTACACACCAAGGTCACAGAGCTACCAGTGGTGACTGAATATGAGGGTTGTTGAACTTGAACTGTTGGTACAGCTAAAATGAAACATAACAAATATAATTGATCATTAAATCATAACAATTTTCCTTTTACCCATGTTTATTTTGGATTATCGTTATATCTTTGACAAAATGATATAACAAAAAGGTTCCCAATGCACATATAGCATTTGTATAGTGTATAAACATTGGTACTGTAAATGTTAATTTCACTATTTTCTTTTCAAGAAATGTTGAAAGAAAGTTAAGGAACCAAATAAAAGATATTTTATATACTAAAAAGCCAACATACATACAAGAAATTACAACACTATTATTTAATTCATCTTATTTAAGTGTTTTGGGAAAACCTACTTCCTGTAACAGACAGTTGAGTAGTTGTACTCTGTCCAGTTCCCACACTGTTGGTGGCAAAACATGTGTAAGTTGCTACATCACTTTGGTCTGCATTAAAGATAGTCAGAGATGGTGTGCTAGTAGTAATGCCACTATATTTGTTAGTGTTTGTTGTGGATCTAATTGTTGATATGGTACCACCAACATTTCTTTGCCAGTAAACATCATTGACAGCAAGGTTGGATGACACAGTACATACCAAGGTTACAGTGTTACCAGTAGTAACAGAATATGATGGTTGTTGAACAGTAACAGTAGGTATAGCTATAATGAATAATGATACCATGTTACAGCACATATACTAGGATATGAAGGTGAAGGTAGAATCTTTGGTTTGCTTGCTTGCTAGCTGAACCAAGAAATCAGTATTATCTAAGGTTCTACCTTTCTTTGGGCAGCGTCACTACTTAAACAGAGAACCAATCAAAAGTAGGTACAGTGAAAACATATATTGTGAAACCTGTTTAACAAGTCAGTTTAAAAATAGATTATCACTTAAAAACTTACATCAATAATAAGCTAATTCACAAGCTTGTTTTAGGTGGGATTTTTTTTGACAATATTATTTCAATCAAACTCTATTCATTTATAACTTGATCATTTACATGTGTAAAATTTATACTGTTCATTGATTTTATCTATTTATTCAACATTAATATTCTTATAATATATGTTAATATTATATACATAATAAGGAGACATTATCTTTGAATTTATTATAAATGAACAGATGTCTGCGGAAAGTGATTAAAATGAAAAAGTGACAAAGGGAAGTAAAATGTAAGCTTATAATGATTTCATGGTTCAGCTAACAAGCAAGCAAACCGACAATGCATCCCTTTTCAACGCAATCAACTAAATGTGCTGTAATATCTCAATCCATGATTTGATATTGTAAACAACACAGGGAGACTCAAAGAAATAAAACATTATTTCAAACATAAACCCTTTTTTCTTAATTCAAATTTCTATTCAAACTTCAATGTCTTAACTTATTTATTTGCTTAGCAATGAAGGTATTGATGTTAGGTTAGAAATTAGTAAAACTATTAAAAGAAATAATACTTTACATTACATAAAACACTTACTTCCAGTAACAGACAGTTGAGTAGTTGTACTCTGTCCAGTTCCTACACTGTTGGTGGCAAAACACGTGTAAGTTGCTACATCATTTTGGTCTGCATTGAAGATAGTCAGAGATGGTGTGCTAGTAGTACTGCCACTATATTTGTTGGTGTTGGTTGTGGATCTTATTTGTGATATGCTACTACCAACATTTCTTTGCCAGTAAACATCAGTGACAGCAAGGTTAGATGACACAGTACATACCAAGGTTACAGTATTACCAGTAGTAACAGAATAGGATGGTTGTTGAACTTGAACAGTTGGTACAGCTATAATATATAATAATACTATGTAAATAATACATTCAATGATTTTAAACTGTAAATAATTGAAGAGATATTGAAGGTCGTTAAGAAAAGGTAAATAACCAGTAGAACTTAGTATCAAATAGAAAGATATACTGTACATTAAATATAAACGTACTTCCTGTAACAGACAGTTGAGTAGTTGTACTCTGTCCAGTTCCCACACTGTTGGTGGCAAAACATGTGTAAGTTGCTACATCATTTTGGTCTGCATTGAAGATAGTCAGAGATGGTGTGCTAGTAGTACTGCCACTATATTTGTTGATATTGGTTGTGGATCTTATTTGTGATATGCTACTACCAACATTTCTTTGCCAGTAAACATCAGTGACAGCAAGGTTAGATGACACAGTACATACCAAGGTTACAGTATTACCAGTAGTAACAGAATAGGATGGTTGTTGAACTTGAACAGTTGGTACAGCTATAATATATGATAATACTATGTAAATATTACATTCAATGATTTTAAAATATAAATAATTCAAGAGATATACAAGAGAACTCAATGAAATAAAATTAATTCAGTAGAGACTCTTTTTGCTTTTTAAATTCAGTATTTTTTTATGAATTCAAATTTTATAACTTATTTATCATCTTAGAAGTGGAGGTCATTAGACGTAGGAAAGAAATTAGGAAAGCTTAGTATCAAATAGATTACTACTTAACATTAAATATAAACCTACATCCAGTAACAGACAGTGTAGTAGTTGTACTCTGCCCAGTTCCTACACTGTTGGTGGCAAAACATGTGTAAGTTCCTACATCATTTTGGTCTGCATTGGAGATAGTCAGAGATGGGGTTCCAGGAGTGCTGCCACTATATTTGTTGGTGTTGGTTGAAGATGTAATTTGTGTTGTGCCTCCACCATTATTTCTTTGCCAGTTAACGTTTGTGACAGCAAGGTTAGATGTAACAGTACACACTAAGGTCACAGAGCTACCAGTGTTGACAGCATATGAGGGTTGTTGAACTTGAACTGTTGGCACAGCTACAATGAAACACAAAATAAATATAATTTAAAACAGATCTTTTCCTTTTATAAATATTAATTTTGAATTGTCTTCATACCTTTGACTGACTGATATAAACTAAAACATGAAATAATATAAAATTTAGGAGTTGTGGAAATATTGCCATTTAAACAACAACCCACAATAGTTCAAATGAAGTACTGTAAAGCAACTTATTTTCGCGGAAACTTTATTTCGCAATTAGTCATTCTTCATCCATTTCGCGACGATTTAATTTTGCAATTCTAAAATTGTCTCAATGAATATAGATAAGAAAAAATCAAACATATTTGCATTATATTTCTACTTGCGAAAGTCACAAAATAAATTGCTTGCGAAATTTTTTGGTTTGCAGTAGATAAAAGAGATTATAGGCAACTATACTGCCTTCAACAATGAGAAAAAAAACTATTTGGTATATTTGGTTATAGCAGACACAAACATCAAATATATGCATGATTTACAAAAATTAGGTCTGCAGTGAAACTGTTTCTATTTGTAGAATTTGTATTAACCATTTGTGGATTCTAAAAAAAACCTCATAAGAACTTCTGGATACTTTTCAATTTCTAACTTTCTCTAAAATTAATTCTATCAAATTTTTAAGTTTTTAAACCCTGTATAAAGTAAAGTAACAAAAATACAGAACTCTGAGATAAATTTCTTATCCGTTTGTTTAAAATGTCTAAGTGTTTGAATTTGTCATTTGATTAAGGACTTTCCATTTTTAATTTTGTTGTAGTTTGGTATTTTTGTTTATATATAGCTTGTGATTTTAAAGTTATATATAAGAATTCTATCGAAATAAAAAAAGTCAATGTAGTTAAAGACCCATTTTCTTTTTAATACAATATTATTTCATTGTTTTCCTCTTCTAATTGATTCTCTTGGTTTTAGTTTGTAACCTGGATTTATTTTCTCTGAATTCATTTATGACTTTTGAACAGTGGTATACAACTTTTGCTTTTATTTCTAACAAAAATTAAAATTATTTTAAAACTTATTCACCCCCCCTAGCAATGAAGGGCATTATGTTAAATACAGACTTCATATCTTGGAGGTAAGTAATCAGTAAATCTATTCTTTCTTATTTATCTCCTGTAAAATCTTTATCAATGTACATAAATGATTATACACAGATGTAACTATATTAAGGGGGGGGGGGGGGGAAGTTAAGCATGCTGTATGAAACAATAAAAATAATTCTAAAACTAAAATTACAATAAAAAGCTAAATCTATAGGCTAAGAGATTATGTGTTGCTCACTTGTGTCTGCAACAAAGGTCGCTTTTGACAAAAATTAGTAATTAAAGGTCTGTAACTCTATGGAAGAGTAAACTGACAATTTCAGTTATGTTGACCTAAGTGTTGATCTGGTCCTACAGATCATGAAAAAATATGGTTGAAATTATGATTAAACTGCAATATCTCAAATAATGTGTCAACTCCTGATTACAGCCATACATTTGTTAGTAGATCTTGTTGTATTGATCAATTTGCTATTAATAAGTTATTTAATTATTAAGATAACAAGCAACAAAAATGTGTCCCCAGTACACGAATGCCCCATCCGCACTATTGTTTTCTATGTTCAGTGGACTGCGAAAATGGGGGAAATGTCTAATTTGGCATTAAAATTAGAAAGATCATATCATAGGGAACATGTGTACTAAGTTTCAAGTTGATGGAACTTCAACTTCATCAAAAACTACCTGGACCAAAACTTTATCCAGAAGCGTGACACACGAACGGGCAGACAAACGCACAGACCAAAAAAAAAAATGCCCATAAATGTGGCATAAAAATGCTAAATATTAGGGAAAAACTTCATGAAGAAAGTGCAATAACTTCAATAAGGAGTCATGTTGACTGAAATGTAGATTTTGTCTTGTCAATCAATTTTGATAATAGAATTTAATCTAAATATTACAAAGGAGTAGGTCCGGTAAGGGCCGATTTTGGCCTCAAATTTCAGGTTCATCTGACGAAAGATTTTGGACACTTTTTAAACACTTAAGTGTCTATTTAAGTTGATTTAATTAGTTTATGTGAAAGATTTTAACTGATCTAGTCATTCAATACGCTCCGATTATAGCTTAAATATGAAAAATCTATCAAATATGCCAAAATATGTCACTTTTCAGATGTTTTTTGTCAAAAATGAAAGTGGCCGCATCCGTGATCATCCTCAACCTTTATATATGTTATGTATTATCATAAAATACAACTTACATTTCAATATTAAGAATGAACACAAATGCAACCACTTTCATTTCAGACGGAAACTGTCTAAAATATAACATGTATAACTATTTGTATTGTCTAAAACAGCCCATATTAGTGTAGCAGAAGCATTCTAGTTTCCAATAAATAACTAAAAGTTTACATTTTAACAATTTTGTAAAACTGCTATATTTTGGGGCCAAAAAGGGGTCGCACTAAACCTACTCCTTTCAAAATAATAGAAATTGGAAAAAAATCATAATTTAAAGACAATAACTGCAATAAGGAGTAGATTGGAGATTTTGATGATGTTTGACCTATTTGTAAATCATTTCCTGCTTATTATATTTGCTATTTCAAAGTTTTTGTCTATTATAAATTGCAAGACTCAGGCAAAAATGGAAAAGAAAATATGGCAAAATTCATTGTTTAAGGACAATTACTCGTCCAGAGCACCTGAGATTACCCCATATGTTTGGTGGTGTTCGTGTTGCTGTTGTAACCTTATTTGTGACATTTTTACCCATTTTGTCTGTTTGTTTTGTTCACACATCGTTGTCAATATAATGGAATTTAATGGGACTGTCATACAAGTGAGAGGTTTAGCTAGCTTTAAAACCAGGTTTAATCCACCACTTTCTACATAAGAAGATGCCTGTACCAAGTCAGGAATATGACAGTTGTCCATTCAATTGATGTGTTTGAGCTTTTGATTTTGTCATTTGATTAGGGACTTCATGTTTTGAATCTTCCTTGGAGTTCAGTATTTTTGTAATTTTACTTTTTTTATTATAATGTGTTGTCTGACAATTCTGTTGAGGATAGACAGAAGGTAAAATTCATCATTTTAGACATTTTGCCTCTGTCTGACTACCAATATCTATAGAGGTTTTCAAGTTAACAGACAACAAAGGCATTCAACTTTATTCTTTCTAAACTTTGTTTGGCAACAGGCCTAGTCATAGGACACAATTCATGACTAGATATGCCAATGATGATTTTGGCCAAGTGTGCTTAAGTTTAGCCAAGTAGTTTCAGAGGAGATTATCTTGATAAAGTTAAATGACAAAACCAAGTGATTGCAAAACCATACAATGAAAAAGGTAATATGTTTACAACAATTGTATCATTACTGTTAATACCAAGAAGATACTGGAAAGAGCTTGAATAAATCTGCTTCAAAAACTCAAAAATGGAAATAAATTATTTATAGTATTTTTCAGGTAGTATATATATATTTATAGATGGACAAGTGGTCTAGGAGGCTATACACAGTGCAAGGGATGTTTCCAGAATGTCACAGTTACATAGTTTCAATTCGACTCTTGGAAGAACATAAATTTGATACCTAACATAACTGGATTGCATTAATATTAGGTACGTTTTTTTTTTAGTTAAGTCCTAATTTCTAAAATTGTTTTCTAAGTAAATAGGACAATAATTGACAAGGAAAAGAGGGGCAAAAGGTACCAGAGACACATTCAACCCATTAAATGAAAATAAACTGACAATGACATGGCTAAGAAAGAAAAAGACACTTAATAGCACATTAAACCAGACATAGAAAACTAAAGACTAAGCAACAGGAACCCCTCCTAAAACTTGGGGTGATCTCAGGTGCTCCAGAAGGGTAAGCAGATCCTGGTCCACATGTTGTAGTGTTGCTAATATTAGTTCAAACCCGGTAACAAATCTGGGTCACATTCATGAATAGGGGACGGAATTGTGGTTGAAATACAGATCCTTTGTCAATGCTGACAATGATCTGAAAACTCTTTGTTCTTCTTCCTATTCTGTTATTAATTACATTATTAAATTTTTGAAGGTGTGTATGATCAAGAGTAAACCAAGGAACATGGAAGGTCTTCAGAACATTGGTATAAAGGAGCAATGCCAGATCCTAGTAAGTGAATAGCTGATCTTTTTTGTTCAATCAGATTGAAAAATAGGGAATGAAAATATCTACAGAGAGGCAAATATCTAGCATACAACAAACTTTGATAACCTTCAGATTCACAATTTTTTTTAAACAGTTTTCATGACAAGCAGCAGTCCTGCTTAAAGTTAATTTTAGAAAAAGGCCTTCTTTAAAATGTTAGTTGTCAGATTCCGTCAACATTGTCTAAAATGTTAAAATGAAAAGATTAAGCATCAGATACAACATTATTTGCTTATCAACAGACTAAGGGTTATATATAAAAATATTAAGTGATAAAAGATCAAACTACTGAGTGGTTCATCATGCAAAAGCTGAATTCCCATACAATTCTTATCAATTTCTAGACTCTTATATTATCTGAACATTATAAGCTTTGCATAGTATAGATTATTGCAAATATGATGGATATTTCTTAGTGGTATATTTAATTTTACAATGACAAAAACATAGAAATACAAGAATTTGTCCATAGTACAAGGATGCCCCACTAGCATTATCATTTTCTGTGTTCAGTGGACCTTGATTTTGGGATCAAAGCTGTAACTTGGCATTGAAATTAAAAAGATCATATCATACAGAACATGTGTACTAAGTTTCAATTTGATTGGACTTCCACTTTTTCAAAAACTACCTTGACCAAATACTTTAATCTGAAGTGGGACAGACAGATGGACAGAGGGATGATGAACGAAGGAACAGACAGAGGAACAGACCCACAGACCAGTAAACAAAATGCCCCTCTTCTATCGTAGGTGGGGCATAAAAACATCATATGTCATAAGTTGGTACCACCTTAGTACCCCAAATACCTAAATGAAGAAATATTGACCTATATATTTAAATCATCATTTTGAGAAAAATGTCACAGATGATTTCTCTTATAAAAGATGCCTCTTCTCAGGTACAAATTTATTTCTCTATAAAGAATAACACCACATACTTCCAGTAACAGACAGTGTAGTAGTTGTACTCTGTCCAGTTCCTACACTGTTGGTGGCAAAACATGTGTAAGTTCCCACATCACTTTGGGCAGCATTAAAGATGGTTAGAGATGGGGTTGCAGCAGAACTGCCACCATATTTGTTAGTGTTTGTTGTAGCTAAAATGGTTGCTATGGTACCACCAACATTTCGCTGCCAGTAAACATTAGTTACAGCAAGGTTAGATGTCACAGAGCACACCAGGGTGACAATGTTGCCAGTTAAAGCAGAATAGGATGGTTGTTGTATCTGAACAGTGGGTACAGCTAAAATAAAGCACATGTTAATCTAAGCATTATCAGATGGGAAACTTGTGGATTACTATGCAAGCAAACGTACGTCCTAATTCCTTTTTCTCATTTTCTCATCTCAACAACATATATACATGTTTTAATTCTAAAAGTTGTCACTGCCAAAAAAAACAACATTGCACATGCAAGGAGTGAGTAAGCAAGCAGGTAATAATAACAATATTAAAGCAAAAAAAACACTACAAAAACACTACTAGATGGTGGAATCTTAACTTAAAGTGCTGTTCTTGTTATGTTTTCTATCTTTATTATTATTTCTTGTGCACAAGCATAACTTAAGGGTACTGATAAATAAATTTTTGGTGATTGTAATTTTCAATATTCAAGTAATGCATTAAAAAAATTCTACCCCAAAAAGGATATAAGCATAAATGGTTTTACTGGTAAATGCTTCAAATCATTAGCTCTTAAAGTTATCATGTGTCTCTTCAAATTTTCAGTAACAATTCAGCAAGTCATTTTCAGTAAATATTCAGTAATATTCAGAAATAATTCAGCATTAATTCTGAATTTTTCTGAACACCTTTCTGAAATATTCAAAACCTGTAAAAAACCTTTTACTTAAAGATGGCTGAATTTGGCACATTCCAGCAAGTTTTCAGCAAACTTTCAGTTACAATTCAGCAAGACATTTTCAGTAAATATTCAGAAATTATTAGTATTACTTCTGAACAACTTGCTGAAATATTCAGAACCTCTTAAACACCATTTTCTAAAAAAAAAAACAGCTATAATTTAACCCGTTCCAGTGGGTTTTCAGCAAATTTTCTGTTAAAGTTCATCTAAGACTCTAAGGGTAAACTTTTCAGCATTTCTTTCTAAAATGTTCAACAAACAAAACAATATTTAAGCAAATATTCAGTAAAAATTTGAATTAATCTATACTCAGCCAATATTCAGTCTTCAGCTATTGTTCAGGATGGGTTCAGACCATTTTCAGCTTTAGCTTACATTTTTCAGGAAAGGTTCAAATGATTTTCAGTTATAATTCAGGAAAGTTTCCATTGGTATTTAGACAATATGAGCTTTTTAATATTCTGTCTGAAAGACACTATTTATCCAAAACAAATAAACATTATTTAAGAAATACAATGGTGTCATATGTGAAGTAGAATAATTAGTTGTGTCTTTGTCTTTTTTATTATTGCTTTTTATTTTGTGTCTTATATAGTTGCAATCAGATCAGTCAAGCCTTTTACAACTGATGATTAGTTTGTTATGTTGTGACATCAATGACCCAGCATTGTGACATAAAAAAATTATGAGAAAGTGGACACATTTTGAAGTCGCTTATACATAATACAGTATAGATTTTGCCCATTTTAATCTTTAACTGACCAGTAATGACCGTTTATTATATCTCTTGGTTTTTTTGTTTTTTTTTTATCTATAAATTGTTTGCTCGGCATCAATCATGCCACATCTACTTACTTTTATATTTTGTATAATAAACTTATAATTGTCCCAAGTGAAAGCTTCCATGCTGCTGTTGATACTTGGGCCAAGTATTGTACACGGTTAGGTTACCACAAGAAAGGAGCACTACAGTAAATCTACATGTAATCTCACGTCCTCTCACTTGAAACATTTCGTATCTATAACAGTAACATTAACAATACGCGTCTTGTTCTATTTTTCCAACTAAAAAAAAGAAGTCTTTTCAGTTTTGGACTCTTTCCTGTTCTTCAACCCTTTGAAATTTTCTTGTGTTAATAGGGAAAATCATCAATCCAATTTCAACGGCCTGATAATTATTTCAAATATAAATGTGAATCATGAATTATTCATGAACTTTTAATTCTATTAATTCAGAAATTGAGAATCATTTGTATGTTAAATAAAAATCAGATTATAATATATGTAAACTTCTCTTTCTTTCTGTATTAATCAAAATTGAAGTTTCAGAGCTTCAAACTTAGATCAGTTCAATTTCTGCTTGAATTTCAAAAAGTTTCTGTGGAAGATGCAGGACTTTCACCTGCAAGAAAATACAATCCACAAAGAATCCAATGTCTTACTTAATATTTTTTAATTCAATATAAATTATGATTTTTTTATAATGCCATTTTTTTAATTGATTGATTGATTTAATATCATGAAAAAAAAATTTTTTAGAAGGGAAGCGAAAAAAAGTATAAACATTTCTTAGAGTTTTCTGTATTGAAAGGTGCAGATCCATGATTTTGTTAGAGGAAAGGGCGCCCCTTTTTTTTAATGATAAATGCATTTGTCGATTTGAATTGGGACATATAGTTGCCGCACCCCCACTTTTTAAAATGTCTGGATCCGCTCCTGTTGGTGTGAATACTTGTAAAAAGTCTATTCAATTATCATATATATGAAGCTCCATATGTGGGACCCTGGCACCCTGTATCTGCCATTGATTGATACTTTCATAAAGAAAAGCAATGTGTCATATCTAAGTTCAGGTTAGGGGCACAATATGGTTCATTTTCAAAATCCTGCTTTTTTGTACTTTTTTTCCATTATTCCTCTCACATCTGACATCCTCCCCCTCACTCAATTTCATATCCCCACAATCCCCTATAATTCACATCCCAAAATTTGCAAAAGCATGCCCCCCCCCCTTTTTGTCCATCAAATTAAAAAAAAACTGCTGGTTCCCGTAATATGGTTCATTTACCAAATCCGGTTATTTTGAAGAAAAAAAAATCATGAATTCTCTCACTTTCTCCCCCTCCCTTTGTTCCATATTCAACCCATGTATCTCACATACCAAAACTTGCAAAAGCATGTCCCCCCTTTTTCTTTTTTCCCCATTAGAGTAAAAAAACAGCTGGTTCCTAAAAAAAACAAGGACATTCCCCTTTCTCCTCTGATTTTCTCTAAATACATGTAAGTTGAATGGTCAGTGCATAATGATGTGCACAAGTTCAATACATAATTTCAAGGATTTTCTTCATTTTTTTTTATTTTCTGGTGTTGACTTTCTCAAAAATGGTATTTATAGATTGTCTCAATAAACTTTTATCTTTAAATATGATTTAAAATTAGCAATAAACATTTCAGTTCAAACTGTAATATACTTATCTGATAAATATAGCCATCATTTCACAAATCGTATTTAGGGCGCCTAAATAGTTTTTTGTTGACGTAATTTATTATGCGTTTCCGGTTCAGAAAGGTTTCACTTATTAAACTGGTATCTACTTTGTACGAACATAGTGTAGTAGCCAGCAGGGGACCAGCTTAGATCATGAAAATGTTTTAACTCCCTATATAACTGACTGTACTATCAGTGCTTGTAAATAACACTGTATTAGTTTACAATTACAACGATTGACTAATCTGATATTTTTCTTAGTTCTTTTTTATGCCGAAATACAATTAAGTAAGGCATATTTAAGAACTTGGAGAGAGATTCAGAAAACTTCTTCTACAGATAAAATTAACACTGGCAGTGCACCAGCAAAAACGGATAGGCTATCGAACAAATCGCAAATAATTTCGACGTAAGTTCCATTTTCAAATTTTGAATTTTTATAAATACTTCGACACCAAGACACATTGACACCTGGCAAGACCTCCGGTGTCAATATTTTAATATAACATAGGTCCTTGCTGGTATAATTTTGGTATGCCTCTCAAGTCATATAAATGAATTCTAGACATTCCGGCACCTTGTCAAATCGGCACTGTTATAGACAGTTCGGCAACAAGTCAAATCGGACCTGGTTAATTCGCCCCCAAAATTAACAGATTATGTTTTGCATGTTGGGGAATCATGACTTTTAAAGAAAGGAAATTTATTATAGAAAAAACAAACTTGTTATAAATTGTAATTGATATAAGATCTTCAGTTTTTAATGTAATTACCAATCATAACATAATTAATAGAGTACTCATGACTTTAAACAGAAAGCCAGCTTATTATTGTTTATTGTAGATTTCACAGGTACCTGTGGACATGATTACATTTGGGTGCCCCTGAGTGGGAGAATCTTAAATGACCCCCCCCCTTTTTTGGTACATGTAGTTTTAATGATTTTGAGATTTTTTTATTTGTTTATATAAACTATTTTCACTTCGAATATATTTTGATTTTACTGATTGGCTAATATCTCAAAAAGATACAACCCAAATGCTTAAACTTTCCCTTAAAAATCATATGTCACAATGCTTATGTTATATCAATTACTCTGCTCTAAAAATTAATTGTTTACGTTGTTAACGCCAATTGACTTCAGATCAACTTATGTAATTAAAAAAACAACTTCAGTTTGGTGGTCTTTGGTGTACATGTATTCTGCTCTGGTCTGGTATAAAAGTTTGAAAAATATTTTTTATGCCACGATAGTAGAGGCCGGTGGCATTATGTTTTCTGGTCTGTGGGTCTGTTCATCTGTTCGTCTGTCTGTTTGTCCGTCCATTCATCTGTCCGTCTGTCTGTCCCGCTTCAGGTTAAAGTTTTTGTTCAAGGTAGTTTTTTATGAATACTTGAAGTCCAAGCAACTTGAAACTTAGTATACATGTTCCTAATGATATGATCTATCTAATTCTAATGCCAAATTAGAGTTTTACCTCAATTTCAAGGTCCACTAAATATAGAATATGATAGTGTGAGTGGGGCATCTGTGTACTGTGGACACATTCTTATTTGTATTATTTTCAGTATTCTGTCTGAACAGTTCAGCATCTGGCAAATCTGTTCATATAAGCTCTCATTTCAGAAAGTTTTTTTTTAGCTGTTTTGAACAATTCAACACTGTCTGAATAGTTCAACACATTTTCAGATGTCTCTCTGAAAAATTAAGCAAGTATTTATTCTGTTCAGAATGATTTCAGTATTGTTTCTGAACATTTCAGGATCTTGAAAATCTGTTCAGAAAGTTTTCAGGGCTGTTCTGAAAAATTCAGCACTGTTCAAAGATATCAAAAAAATTTCAGCATAGTTTCAGATGTTTGTCTGAGGAGTTCAGCAATAACTGAACAGTTCAGATTATTTTCAGCTTCAGTTCAGCGATGTCTGAATTTTTCAGCACAGTCTGAACTTTTCAGAAAATGTTACAGCACTTTTTCAGCAAATCTGAACATTCCAGTAAGTTTTCAGTATTTGTTCATAATTTGGAAAAAGTGCTTCAGCACGTTTTCAGATCCCAAAATTTGGTTCAGCATGCATTCAGCTAGGGTCCAGAACCTATTCAGCAAAACTCAGCAAAAATTCAGACATTCTTTTTCATGAGGGTTGGTACGCACATCGTAGGATATTGCAAGTTCACAACAGTAAATTCGAGTAAAATTAATGATTGCTGATATATTTCGACGATTTCTTGAATAAATTTTCAATATTCCATGTTCCTCTACTGTTGTAACATTAGAATAGTCATGGAAAGGTTGAATATGACATATTTTTCAAGTACTTACAGGTTATTGAACACTTCCAAAGAAGAACATTCTGAACTTGGACTTATTGTATTTTTTCAAACACCCTTTTGGTAGATAGAAGGATACAAGAGGGGTTTATCAGTTGTCAACAGAACCTGTGTTACAATAGAATTGAACTTTTCATTACACGAAAACAAACTGAATATGGAAGCAAAGAAAATATAGTCTTTAAAATTGTGAACATTTATACTTTTGAATGAAAATAATATGAATTTGCAGTGGACAGAAGTACATGTATGTACAATGCTTGTTTTATTGAACCTGCTTTAAGATACAGTGGTGGATCCCCCCAGGGGCTCTGGTGACCTCCTCTTTTTATGGAAGATTAATGCATTTGAATGGGATCATATAGTTGGAACCCTCCTTTTTATCCTTGGTTGAGAATACCACCACTTATGTTTAAAATTGTCTGGATTCACCCTGAGATAAGAACCTTTATAAGATGTACAAGTTATGTTGCTTGCCGTAATCAAGAGAAAAATATCTGAACCCCAAGAACCAGAAAGGGATTTAAAACATTTATCAACACAAAGATAACTGAGCAAAAGCTGTATTGCAACCTGATATCATGCAGTTCTCATCATCATAATTCCTATTATATGTATTATTTCAAATTTTGCTTTATTTTTCTTCTTCTTATATTTGAATTCAAAAGTCCTGCAACCAACTGTTGAGTACATTCAATTAAATTATTGATTGAATAACAAGCTAAATAAAGTTTGAAAATGCTTTGTTGAAAAACAATAGTGGTATTATATCATAAAATATACTGAATCAACTTCAAATTTAATCCAAATTCATATTTACCTGCTCTAAAATGCATAATCAATTGAAAAACAAAACCTGAGAATACTACAATGTATAACATAGAGATTGGTCACTTCCCATGTTATAGTAGTCACTCTTAGACAATTTAATAAAACTGACTTAAATAAAGTATGTTCATGTTTTTTTGTAAAAAGGACAACAATAAGATATTTATTATTCTGATATCAGAAATAATCTCATAGTATCACATCAGAATATCAGTTCTTTTAATTGAGATAATCAATTTAATCACATTATTTACTTTTATAAAAAAAAACTCATGATATTATCTATATTTACAATCATGGACTATATAAAAGCTTGTCAACATCTCACTTACTTCAAATCCTTTTAACCTGTTAGTACTAAAATAAAGAGATGTGGTATAAGATAAGATAAGATATTTTATTCCAATTTAAAAAGGCCATGAAGAGCAAAGTAATGTATTACAATGATTTATAAAATTGACACAATAATGTTGATATTAATCAGATAAATATGAATATAACCAACTACATTCTTAGATTTTAAACCACAGCCAGATCAGTCTGGCCACACAAATATTAGAAAAAAGGGCATAACAATTATATCTTCTATTATCATGATTATTAAACAGGCAAATATTCTCAAAGTCTTAATTAAAACAATATCTGTACTGTATTGATAGTTTTCTGAGTTCAAAACATTTATTTTAAATTGCAACACTTTTCAATACCTCTAGATTTTCTTGAATAAAAAGTTAATTAAATTTTGCACTTGTGCTTAACATTTCAATTTTTTTACAACTTATTATACTATCATTTAATTCTTTTCTTTAAAAGTTATAAAGGGGAAACTGACATTTAAATATGGTATAATTGCCAATAAGATAACAGTCTAGAAACTTATCACCAGAGTCCAAGTGCCTGTTAGCAGTGACAGTTAAATTACAAGTCACTTTACATACATCAACAATGAATACATTCCATTGTTTTCAGGCAAATGAGGAAAATAAGAGTATCAATAGCTTTTGTCTTACTACATGTACAAGAGAATAATAGAAATGATAATATAAATAAGGAAATATCAGAGACAAAAAAGACAGGACTTAGCCATTGGACTACAGGGTTTCCCCTGGATCAATTATTTTGTTCGCCACCCCTTTCGCCCGAACAATATATTTTTCGCCACTTTATTTTTTTTTTCGCCATGTGACACAAATATATTTTTCTTTTGAATCCCCCCCCCCTCAAACCTGAAAGATGTCACAGTTCTCCTAATAATAACATGTGTCCTTTTGTACTAAGAAGTGTTTTTTTACAACAAAACAAAAGTTTTTTTTTATCACTTGACATTGATCCCTTATATAAGGTGTAGTCATAACATTGAAGGGTTATTTTCATTCGAGGGGTTGTTCCCAACCTCTTGAATAAATTTCTTCATAACGACAGTTTTCTTTTCTAGACCATCGTAAATACATGTGTATAAGTAAAACTATGCTTGAAACACGTGTGTCACTAAAACGACTTTAAAGTACCCACTCAAATCAATTATCGATATCAAAGTTACATGATAAAGTTTTAAATTAGAGACCTTTCTTGCTTTTGGACATTTTTCTTCATATCAAGTACTCTTTTCTGGACTAAGGAGAGGAGTCGTCAAAATTTTGCTTCAAACACGTGCGTCCCAAAGTGGTTAATTTATCCTTGTAAGTGACATGTAACGAACGCCATTCAACCATATCATTTGTCATTACAATCAAAACCTTTATTAATTAGTCCTTTGATGTCGATAGGCATCAAATGCAATCAGCTGATTATTGATTTCCTGTCAAAATCTTAACGAGTTCAAGGTGAATTCTGAGTATTTTCTGACCAGGTAAAGACCGAGAAATCCGGAAAAAAAAGTAAACAAACAAGATGGTTGATAATAAATCGTTATATATATTTCTTTCGCCAATGACGAATTTTAATCGCCACAATTATTATTTTTTCGCAAATTGCGAAAATGGCGACCGCCAGCGGAAACCCTGGACTATATGTAAAGTATTCCCTTACTAATCCTTGGAGGAGCTGCTGTATACTTTATAGAAAAAAATATGTTGAGGATTTGGCCCATCAATCAGGATTTTAGACATTTAATACATAACAATGTCAATTGCAATCTGCTCTATTTGTTCCAAGCTATACCTAGGGTGGGAATTAAATGTCTTAAACCCATGCATGTTTATTTACTCTATGGTTCTTTGTGTACTTTAAATGTACATGTATATGAAATATATCAAATGCCAAAAAAAGCTGTAGTGTAAATATGGTAATTTGTAAACATCATTACACCCTCACTATTTAAAGACCTAGTAAAGGAAGTCCCTGCATCTCGCTAGACATGTTTCTTAGACAAGATGTATTATATAACTCTTGAAAGTATAACACGATAAAGGTTATTGCTAAGTATATAGTAACATCAACGTGCAATTAAGGTAAGCAAACTGTCAAACATAAACAATCTACCACGTGTTTGTCTGCTATGTTTGAATTCAAAACGACCCATCAGGCCTTATTTACGTGAATTTTTGCTAAAGCAGACAGTTAAATATGTCTGTTTACCTTATGAGGTCTGTAAAGAATGGATTTGCTGTTATGACTTGTGTATGCATGGATATATAATGAAGAAAGCATTGATTTTTACCGTAACTTTTGAATACACAACATTCCCAAGGTATCCCCACAAAACACATGGCTACTTTGTAACGATGGCTGGTAACGTGTAGCCACTTTCTAACGGCAAATCTAATTGGATGATCTCCAAAGATCAATAATAAAATTGCTAATAAATGATTGGATACGAAATTGTGTCAGATTATAAATAGAGGAAAAAATGTAAACATTGAAATCCGCCATTTTGACGTAGGAAACAAACTAATTTTCAATCTTCGATTAAAGGACATTGCGCACATTGCCAGCGCATCATGCATAACCAGTCATCTGCAAATATATCTTTCAATTTGTTTTTTACACATACTTTTCTATGTTTTAGTTAATTTAATGTTTTAATTTACTACAGAACAGGACATCGTTCTCAAAGATGCCGTAGAAAAAATTATAGGTGGCGCTGTTTGTGGGCGTAAACCTTTTACATACGGGTCCTTTTTGTGTCGACAAATTGACCTTTATCTGTCAGATTCAGGCGTTTGCCTTCCAACTGGAGAAAAACATGACCTTGTGTTCATGTTGTTTACTTTGTAATCTTATATAATTGACTATTGTCATGATTGTTCTATCCATAAAATATTATTGATTTAGTAAATTATAACCCAACTTCAGTCATGTTTTTCTTTGAATGTTAATGACATCTTTGCACTAAATTCATTAATATTTGATTTTTTTCTGACTGATATATCATATATTGAATACATGATTTTTAAATAGTTGTTTTTGTCTTTGCACTAGCTTTCAGCATGTTCAGCAGGAACCAGCAGGAACAATATATATTTTTCCCAGCTTTTAGGTAGTATTGGTGTCTGTCGCCATCTTGGCATAATAGTCATCCACATAATATATTTTTAAACATTTTTAAAAGATCCATTACTTTTAATTGAGATGTCAGGTCGCAAAGTTCCCCCTTCTCTCGTTTAATTGTAGTGCCACACAATTGAATGAGATAAGAAAGATATACTTACCACTGGTAGGAAACAGGAGATTCCACTGTGCCTTGTTAATAACTCTTTTTCCTCTCAAGTCATTCAGCTTTTGTTTCACTTTTTTATCATTTAAAGTCAAACTTATAGATGCTGGAGGAAATTCTTTATCAAACAGGACACGAACAGCACGTGGGGATATTCCAGTGAGTAACAATGACATTCGTACATAGTTTTCCTCTTCTTGTGAGAGAGCATTAGATGCCATATTGGTAAGCCTTTGAATATGTCACGATTATACGTAGTTACTTAAATCAAATTGGTATCATAATGGGTTGTTATCAAAAGATGACTTGGTCTTTAGAAACTTCTTGTCGATTGCATGTTTGATAATTTATTTTACAGCTTATAAAACTTTTGGAATTTCAATTTGATTTCGACCTATCACATGTAAAAGTCCACACATTTTTTGTTTCAAATGTTTATATTTAACATGTAAAACCACAGTTGATTGTTTGTATCAATATCTTCCTCCATAACAACTGGACTTTTCAGTAGTAATTGAGCCCTAAAAGAACAAAATAAGATGATCCAGTAAAGTATTTCCCGATTATTTTCCTGAAAAATTAAATTGATTGTAGTCCAGTCACAAATATTTCATGTATATTCTTAATATATTTGACTTGAGTCACTAAAATCAAACAAATTCACATTTTCATTTCTTGTCTGTATGCCAGGCCATTAGAAAATCTGTATTTTTTAGTAAATAATTAACTAGGAAAACATATTCTAGAATTTCTATGTGAATGAAAACCGAAAGTAGATATATATATAAAAGTGAAGTATTTACAGATTTTCAGCTTAACTAATTATGAAGGTTTTCTTTACCTCGGCTTTATACTCGAATTACCTATTTATATGCTATTTTGTATAAAACAAAGCAGTGAAATATATATAAATCATTCCGATTTAGGACCATTTCCTTGTCGTCCTACTTTCCCTGTTTATCTCCCCTTAAATTCCCCCCATAATTGAGGGGAGACAACTATCAGCTAGATAAACTCTAAACTGGACCCCTGTTGTGTTCACTAATCGCTACTCTGGTGCGAAGCTATAGATAGAACGGCGGACCAGTTTAGATAAACTCATGAACCACTAACCCGAATAATTCAGTCGTTATATTCCGCTGATCTACGAAGGCTACATTAACGCCTGAACGTCTTCCTCGATCAAGACCGTCAACCGGAAAATTCACACCGCTTTGCAATATGGGAATTTTGATTTAAATTGGCAGCTAAAGAAGGAGGAGTTCCAGATGTTAATTGATGATAAATGATGTAAACTGATGTTAATTGATGTTAATTAATTATTATCGGATTTGTGTTAATTGAACACACGTGTTTGGTAAGACAATTTCAAGAGAGTTGCGCAGACTCATATCCTGATCGCCGCTGATTGGCTCTCTCTCACAGAGAGCAGGCGACGCGGCCAATGATCACAAGGAGTTTGATAGATCAAAACTTTGGATACAATTTATAAATTAGATACCCTAAGGAACATTCAGTTAAAGTTTGAAAGTATTTGGCCAAGTAGTTTCAGAGGAGAAGATTCTTGAAATAGTTTACGACGACAGACGACGACGGACGCCAAGTGATGGCATAAGCTCACTTGTCCCTTCGGGACAGGTGAGCTAAAAATCATGCATCTAAGACTAAACTATCAATCCGTACACATCCAACATCCAAAGGATTTAGAGTATAGACGTCATAAACAGCCAGAGAAAAACATGACCTTGTGTTCATGTTGTTTACTTTGTAATCTTATATAATTGACTATTGTCATGATTGTTCTATCCATAAAATATTATTGATTTAGTAAATTATAACCCAACTTCAGTCATGTTTTTCTTTGAATGTTAATGACATCTTTGCACTAAATTCATTAATATTTGATTTTTTTCTGACTGATATATCATATATTGAATACATGATTTTTAAATAGTTGTTTTTGTCTTTGCACTAGCTTTCAGCATGTTCAGCAGGAACCAGCAGGAACAATATATATTTTTCCCAGCTTTTAGGTAGTATTGGTGTCTGTCGCCATCTTGGCATAATAGTCATCCACATAATATATTTTTAAACATTTTTAAAAGATCCATTACTTTTAATTGAGATGTCAGGTCGCAAAGTTCCCCCTTCTCTCGTTTAATTGTAGTGCCACACAATTGAATGAGATAAGAAAGATATACTTACCACTGGTAGGAAACAGAAGATTCCACTGTGCCTTGTTAATAACTCTTTTTCCTCTCAAGTCATTCAGCTTTTGTTTCACTCGATCAAGACCGTCAACCGGAAAATTCACACCGCTTTGCAATATGGGAATTTTGATTTAAATTGGCAGCTAAAGAAGGAGGAGTTCCAGATGTTAATTGATGATAAATGATGTAAACTGATGTTAATTGATGTTAATTAATTATTATCGGATTTGTGTTAATTGAACACACGTGTTTGGTAAGACAATTTCAAGAGAGTTGCGCAGACTCATATCCTGATCGCCGCTGATTGGCTCTCTCTCACAGAGAGCAGGGGCGTGTTTTATTGGTCTCTTCTGTCTCCAGAATGTCTTCTGGTGAAGAGTTCAAAAAAATTAATCTGGACCTCTTCAGGAGAAATTCTACGGAAGATCAATAAAAAAATAAATTGCCGTCGAATACAGCAAGTTCTTGTTATGTTGGATGAATTAAATTAAGTTTACGATTTTTTTTTTAGAAATTAAGATACGTCCAGCAGACATGACTGTAAAATTGTGCTCTGTTCGTTGCAATTTTCTTTATGCTTTTCTTCAATTCAATGTTGCTAAACAAATCAGGCTTTATCCCCCACTATTTGATTTTTAAGAATAATCTTATCCTGCACAAGAATTCGTTAATATTTGTCTGGAATATGACTCGGATCAATTTACAAAAAGGACATATTAGTCTATCTATTTATTTTTTTAAAGTAACCGAACTGGATTATTTTGGTATAAAGCTACGGAAGCCGATAAGGGCCATTCAAAAAAAATAATTTATGTCGTAATTACGACATAGCATGTCGTAATTTCGACATAACATGTCGTTATAACGACATCGCTATGTCGTAATTTCGACATAACATGTCGTAATAACGACATCACTATGTCGTTTTAACGACATAGCTATGTCGTAATTACGACATCGCTATATATATATATATATATACATGTATATAAAAGAATATATGTATTATGATTGCCAAGAGACTAAATGACACAGAAAATTAACAAATATACGTCATCATAATGCACCGGTTCATAATGACCCCAATAATTAGAAAAGCCCCCGCATAGTCAGCTATAAAAGAGGGGCGAAAGATACAAGAGGGAGAGTCCCCGAAATGCTGTGTGGCAGACAGTGTTATTAATTAATTATTAGCTCCCTTGGTAAAACTCCTAATTTCATATTTAATGTATTTCATTGTTAAATAATTAACATGAATCTTAATAAGTATATATTTGTTTATTGCATAGCTTTTGCTATTTGAATTCATTGGTTAAAGATATTTATTGATATTGTAAAGTTTAATATTTGCATCGTCGCAAAATCTTTGGTTACCTTCTTTGGTTACCTTCTGTGAGAAACTTATATATTTTATAAATCTTAATAAGTTCAAATAGCTACTGCCCGTTCCAGGGTTGTATAGCCAGATAAGGTTAATTTACACTCCTTTTTTGTTGGAAAATTAATAAGTGAATTTAATAAGGACTGGCATTCAGTCCTACCAAGGCAAGCAAAGCTTTCCACCTCCCTATATATAAGCGAAAACTACATGCCTTCTTGTAATAAGGGCGAATACTGATTGCTCTATTTCTACTTTCAAACGTTGGGCACGATATTCCTACAATCCCTAGGATTTAAAACAGAATCTTCGAAATTTCATCCGCAAAACAAAATAAAAATGTTAGAAACACGAACCAATATTAAAACAAATTCAATATATGTTTTAAATTATGTTTTTACAGCTCTTGATCATATACTAAGTAATATCTAGTATATTTGAGGATTAAAATAACAAAGCTATGTGGAAAAAACGGATGTCCAACGTTACATTTATGAAAAACTGCTTTAACTCTTATGTACAGTGATCCTATTTCTTATTCTCTGATCTTCCTGAAACTTGGCAGGAACAACGACATGTGTCAGTTCTTTGTAGCGTTAAAGCCGTTATTTTGCCAAATTTCATTTGACTCGGTGGCTGCATATTAAGCTGGAATAAGAACGACATTTTTCGTTAACTCAACGACTGAAAGTTAATTTTATAAGTAGATATAGCAGAAAATGAATAAAAAGAGTGAGACAATAATAATATCTACTAAAAGTACAAATATTTGCCTCATTGTTCGTGAGTTCAAATATTGCTAATTCAATAAAATCTTCTCTACACAGTCGTTTTTTAAACGGTAGCCATTTTGTCCAAGTTGATATTTCATTTTTCAAAGCAGTTAATCAGTTAACGCGTATTTTTTATAATTGATCAAAACAAAAGTTAGATACACGAAGAGTAAAAAATGCCAAGATTCTTTCCTTATTAATAGATATAGGAAGATGTGGTATGAGTGCCAATAAGACAACTCTCCATCCAAATAACAATTTATAAAAGTAAACCATTATAGGTCAATGTACGGCCTTCAACACGGAGCCTTGACTCACACCGAACAACAAGCTATAAAGGGCCCCAAAATTACTAGTGTAAAACCATTCAAACGGGAAAACCAACGTGCTAATCTATATAAAAAAAATGGTATATATTTACTTTGAATGTGTCAAGCATCTATAAACATATTAGACTTAGTTTCATATACAGCGATGCTTTTAATTTTTATTTTAAAATATTGATATACGTGTATATCGATTCTGATGAATTTATAGTAGCATATAAGAGTTGACACTTATGATAATTTTTGTGCAATAGCTATATGTGTATAGATTTGCCATTTTTACATTTTTTTGTAAATGTTGCTTGCAAAGTAAAAACAATATTGCATCGACTCTGATCCAAATCAAAAGCATACCTATTTTCAAAATTTAATTTTATATCATATACAAAATGTTTAGACTTTAAAAATCGATAAGATTATTTAAAAGACGGTTAAAACCAATACATTTTTCGGTATCCAAAGAAAAACGTGATAATACGTATTGACTAAACACGCCTTCTCAATAAGGGTCTTATCTGACCTTGCTTTATCTTGAGTATTGAAACAGTTTATCTGACCTTGTTTAATTCAACATATTTGGGTCTTAAAGGAATAAAATGCTTCCCGCACACATTACAAAACGGTAGCCAATTTGTACAAACGTCTGAAAACGTCTAAAATCCGAAAGACGCTAATTTCCGACGTTACATGTGCTAAAGTTTCAATTAAATGTTCATGATAATTAAAACAAATCGTGTTATGAAATTTGGAAAAAGAGGTTCATGATTGCTGCCGAAATAAAAGAATAGTGCATGTTGCTATAGACTCCGCCCGGGGATATAGGTTCGACACAGGTTAAATTTTGCAATTTTTATTAATCGTTAATAGCTTTTAACGATTTATTTAAAAGAATGGTGAAATGGGGGGGGGGGGGGGGGGGGGGGGGGGGGATCTCATTACATGAACTTCGTCCAACTTTTGTAAAGACAAATTGGAGACACCGTCAAGACAGTCCTCTAAATGTAAAATGCGAATTGAAATTTATGTTGCGGAAGTACTCCGAAATAGATCATTTAAAGTCGTCACTTCAGTAAGGTGCAATCACCAATATTAAAAGACTTAATACCAGTTCACGGAATGTTTTAGTTCGCGATTTGTCCTGCTATTCATGTTATAACTGTCGTGATGAAAGTTATTCCTGTACTAGCGAAGCCGGAACTTTTCGTCAATATTAACTTGTGCATGAAATGTAGGTAATTGAAAGACAAATCCCAAACAGCGACGAAAACCGTTTCATCGAATAAATAAAAACCCCGGATTATATTAGCCGTTTTCGCGGACGATTCAGTAGTAGATTACTATATTTTAAAATGTATATCAGAAGTTAAACACTATAGATGACTTGGGAAATATTTCTCAAGCCAAGGTTCAAGTAATTGAAGGGTTGTATTTCAACAACTTATGTGCCAGGGAAAATACAATTCTATTCAAATTAAACCAAGGGTAAAAATGTTCGATTTACTTGCAGAGTGTCAGATATATTTGTATTGGGGTTGAATTAAGATATAGAAATTTTACAATGACAGATGATATGCACCTTGAAAGTTAAACATCCTATGATAAAAGTTTTGTACATCTAATATTTTTTTTTATGGAAAACCGTATACATGTACTTCCGTCCCATCCTTCCTTCATACATTACTTGCGACAGTACTGCATTTTTAGTTGAAATAACTTAAAGGGTAAACATTATTAAATCGATTTCCACAACTTGAGGTAATTTATGATAAAATGACATCTCAAAACGAACAGAACCAGAATCAACCAACCAACATATAAAAAAACGAATAAAACTTGCAAAAATTAATCGAAGTCAAAAACCCTCTTCGACGCCGCATTTAAAAGTGTAACGTCATGTTGTAGGAACATCGTGCCAAACGTTTGAAAGTAGAAATAGAGCAATCAATACTTCAATTAACCCTTATTACAAGAAGGCATGTAGTTTACGATTATTACAAGGGAGGTGGAAAGCTTGGCTTGCCTTGGTAGGACTGAATGCCAGTCTGATACAATTCCACATTTTATTCTTACAACACATAGAAGTTTATTTTGCCTTGAATGGCTATACTGCCCTGCCACGTTTGGTAACACATTAAAATTTAAATTGGGATCTATAAAATATATAAGTTTCTCACAGAAGGTAACCAAAGAAGGTAACCAAAGATTTTGCGACGATGCAAATATTAAACTTTACAATAAAATAAATATCTTTAACCAATGAATCCAAATAGCAAAAGATATGCAATTAACAAATATATACTTATTAAGATTCAGGTTAATTATTAAACAATGAAATATATTAAATATGAAATTTGGAGTTTTACCAAGGGAGCTAATAATTAATTAATAACACTGTCTGCCACACAGCATTTCGGGGACTCTCCCTCTGGTATCTCAGTTCGTTCCTCTTTTATAGCTGACTATGCGTTTTTTTTTCTAATTATTGGGGGCATTATGATGACTATATTTATTAATTTCTGTGTCATTTAGTCTCTTGGCAATCATAATACATATTCTTTTATTTATATAAATTGTCGTTATTACGACATAGCTATGTCGTTAAAATGACATAGTGATGTCGTTATTACGACATGTTATGTCGAAATTACGACATAGCGATGTCGTTATAACGTATAACGGAAGCCGATAAGGGCCATTCAAAAAAAAAATTATGTCGTAATTACATCGCGATGTCGTAATTACGACATAACATGTCGTTATAACGACATAACATGTCGTTATAACGACATCGCTATGCGTAATTTCGACATAACATGTCGTAATAACGACATCACTATGTCATTTTAACGACATAGCTATGTCGTAATAACGACAATTTATATATATAAAAGAATATGTATTATGATTGCCAAGAGACTAAATGACACAGAAATTAATAAATATAGGTCATCATAATGCCCCCAATAATTAGAAGAAAAAAAACGCATAGTCAGCTATAAAAGAGGAACGAACTGAGATACCAGAGGGAGAGTCCCCGAAATGCTGTGTGGCAGACAGTGTTATTAATTAATTATTAGCTCCCTTGGTAAAACTCCAAATTTCATATTTAATGTATTTCATTGTTTAATAATTAACATGAATCTTAATAAGTATATATTTGTTAATTGCATATCTTTTGCTATTTGAATTCATTGGTTAAAGATATTTATTTTATTGTAAAGTTTAATATTTGCATCGTCGCAAAATCTTTGGTTACCTTCTTTGGTTACCTTCTGTGAGAAACTTATATATTTTATAGATCCCAATTTAAATTTTAATGTGTTACCAAACGTGGCAGGGCAGTGTAGCCATTCAAGGCAAAATAAACTTCTATGTGTTGTAAGAATAAAATGTGGAATTGTATCAAGACTGGCATTCAGTCCTACCAAGGCAAGCCAAGCTTTCCACCTTCCTTTTAATAATCGCAAACTACATGCCTTCTTGTAATAAGGGTTAATTGAAGTATTGATTGCTCTATTTCTACTTTCAAACGTTTGGCACGATGTTCCTACAACATGACGTTACACTTTTAAATGCGGCGTCGAAGAGGGTTTTTGACTTCGATTAATTTTTGCAAGTTTTATTCGTTTTTTTATATGTTGGTTGGTTGATTCTGGTTCTGTTCGTTTTGAGATGTCATTTTATCATAAATTACCTCAAGTTGTGGAAATCGATTTAATAATGTTTACCCTTTAAGTTATTTCAACTAAAAATGCAGTACTGTCGCAAGTAATGTATGAAGGAAGGATGGGACGGAAGTACATGTATACGGTTTTCCATAAAAAAAAATATTAGATGTACAAAACTTTTATCATAGGATGTTTAACTTTCAAGGTGCATATCATCTGTCATTGTAAAATTACTATATCTTAATTCAACCCCAATACAAATATATCTGACACTCTGCAAGTAAATCGAACATTTTTACCCTTGGTTTAATTTGAATAGAATTGTATTTTCCCTGGCACATAAGTTGTTGAAATACAACCCTTCAATTACTTGAACCTTGGCTTGAGAAATATTTCCCAAGTCATCTATAGTGTTTAACTTCTGATATACATTTTAAAATATAGTAATCTACTACTGAATCGTCCGCGAAAACGGCTAATATAATCCGGGGTTTTTATTTATTCGATGAAACGGTTTTCGTCGCTGTTTGGGATTTGTCTTTCAATTACCTACATTTCATGCACAAGTTAATATTGACGAAAAGTTCCGGCTTCGCTAGTACAGGAATAACTTTCATCACGACAGTTATAACATGAATAGCAGGACAAATCGCGAACTAAAACATTCCGTGAACTGGTATTAAGTCTTTTAATATTGGTGATTGCACCTTACTGAAGTGACGACTTTAAATGATCTATTTCGGAGTACTTCCGCAACATAAATTTCAATTCGCATTTTACATTTAGAGGACTGTCTTGACGGTGTCTCCAATTTGTCTTTACAAAAGTTGGACGAAGTTCATGTAATGAGATCCCCCCCCCCCCCCATTTCACCATTCTTTTAAATAAATCGTTAAAAGCTATTAACGATTAATAAAAATTGCAAAATTTAACCTGTGTCGAACCTATATCCCCGGGCGGAGTCTATAGCAACATGCACTATTCTTTTATTTTTGCAGCAATCATGAACCTCTTTTTCCAAATTTCATAACACGATTTGTTTTAATTATCATGAACATTTAATTGAAACTTTAGCACATGTAACGTCGGAAATTAGCGTCTTTCGGATTTTAGACGTTTTCAGACGTTTGTACAAATTGGCTACCGTTTTGTAATGTGTGCGGGAAGCATTTTATTCCTTTAAGACCCAAATATGTTGAATTAAACAAGGTCAGATAAACTGTTTCAATACTCAAGATAAAGCAAGGTCAGATAAGACCCTTATTGAGAAGGCGTGTTTAGTCAATGCGTGTTATCACGTTTTTCTTTGGATACCGAAAAATGTATTGGTTTTAACCGTCTTTTAAATAATCTTATCGATTTTTAAAGTCTAAACATTTTGTATATGATATAAAATTAAATTTTGAAAATAGGTATGCTTTTGATTTGGATCAGAGTCGATGCAATATTGTTTTTACTTTGCAAGCAACATTTACAAAAAAATGTAAAAATGGCAAATCTATACACATATAGCTATTGCACAAAAATTATCATAAGTGTCAACTCTTATATGCTACTATAAATTCATCAGAATCGATATACACGTATATCAATATTTTAAAATAAAAATTAAAAACATCGCTGTATATGAAACTAAGTCTAATATGTTTATAGATGCTTGACACATTCAAAGTAAATATATACCATTTTTTTTTATATAGATTAGCACGTTGGTTTTCCCGTTTGAATGGTTTTACACTAGTAATTTTGGGGCCCTTTATAGCTTGTTGTTCGGTGTGAGTCAAGGCTCCGTGTTGAAGGCCGTACATTGACCTATAATGGTTTACTTTTATAAATTGTTATTTGGATGGAGAGTTGTCTCATTGGCACTCATACCACATCTTCCTATATCTATAATAAGGAAAGAATCTTGGCATTTCTTACTCTTCGTGTATCTAACTTTTGTTTTGATCAATTATAAAAAATACGCGTTAACTGATTAACTGCTTTGAAAAATGAAATATCAACTTGGACAAAATGGCTACCGTTTAAAAAACGACTGTGTAGAGAAGATTTTATTGAATTAGCAATATTTGAACTCACGAACAATGAGGCAAATATTTGTACTTTTAGTAGATATTATTATTGTCTCACTCTTTTTATTCATTTTCTGCTATATCTACTTATAAAATTAACTTTCAGTCGTTGAGTTAACGAAAAATGTCGTTCTTATTCCAGCTTAATATGCAGCCACCGAGTCAAATGAAATTTGGCAAAATAACGGCTTTAACGCTACAAAGAACTGACACATGTCGTTGTTCCTGCCAAGTTTCAGGAAGATCAGAGAATAAGAAATAGGATCACTGTACATAAGAGTTAAAGCAGTTTTTCATAAATGTAACGTTGGACATCCGTTTTTTCCACATAGCTTTGTTATTTTAATCCTCAAATATACTAGATATTACTTAGTATATGATCAAGAGCTGTAAAAACATAATTTAAAACATATATTGAATTTGTTTTAATATTGGTTCGTGTTTCTAACATTTTTATTTTGTTTTGCGGATGAAATTTCGAAGATTCTGTTTTAAATCCTAGGGATTGTAGGAATATCGTGCCCAACGTTTGAAAGTAGAAATAGAGCAATCAGTATTCGCCCTTATTACAAGAAGGCATGTAGTTTTCGCTTATATATAGGGAGGTGGAAAGCTTTGCTTGCCTTGGTAGGACAGAATGCCAGTCCTTATTAAATTCACTTATTAATTTTCCAACAAAAAAGGAGTGTAAATTAACCTTATCTGGCTATACAACCCTGGAACGGGCAGTAGCTATTTGAACTTATTAAGATTTATAAAATATATAAGTTTCTCACAGAAGGTAACCAAAGAAGGTAACCAAAGATTTTGCGACGATGCAAATATTAAACTTTACAATATCAATAAATATCTTTAACCAATGAATTCAAATAGCAAAAGCTATGCAATAAACAAATATATACTTATTAAGATTCATGTTAATTATTTAACAATGAAATACATTAAATATGAAATTAGGAGTTTTACCAAGGGAGCTAATAATTAATTAATAACACTGTCTGCCACACAGCATTTCGGGGACTCTCCCTCTTGTATCTTTCGCCCCTCTTTTATAGCTGACTATGCGGGGGCTTTTCTAATTATTGGGGTCATTATGAACCGGTGCATTATGATGACGTATATTTGTTAATTTTCTGTGTCATTTAGTCTCTTGGCAATCATAATACATATATTCTTTTATATACATGCATATATATATAGCGATGTCGTTATTACGACATAGCTATGTCATTAAAACGACATAGTGATGTCGTTATTACGACATGTTATGTCGAAATTACGACATAGCGATGTCGTTATAACGACATGTTATGTCGAAATTACGACATGCTATGTCGTAATTACGACATAAATTATTTTTTTTGAATGGCCCTTATCGGCTTCGTATAAAGCAAAGCTTTCAGAAAGTTCTCAAAATCGTTGTTTTCTGGTGGTCCTTGAAGAAAATCTTCTCAGGTCCTAACTATTATTTCTAATGCAAAATTTCGATGGTCAAAACCTTCGGACTATCACTTTTCAAATGCTTTCATTATATATCGATCCATATGTTAGTATGCAACGTAAACCAGACATTTCCTATAAAACTTTTCTTTTTAATAAATTTTATCAGTTGGTTGTGTACTGATTGATACTTCAGTCTGGGAGAACAAGATTTATTTCAGAACTAGTTGCAACTAGCTTTGAACAAACTTCCAGTAATTGCAAATACTCTTAGTTCGATGTTTTGAGTCTATGGTCTTAATGTTAGTTGGCCGGTTTCTTTTGAGTATCTCGTACCGATCTTTTCAGTTAATCAAATTGCAACTGATTTGCACAGGTTGTTCTTATATTGTACTGCTACACTACTGTTTCAGCTTCGAGGAGGATCGAGCGCTCACAAACTAGTTGTTGTACTGTTAAATCACTGTCCCTGGTTAGGAAATGGTTGGGATCCCGCTACTATGTTTAATCCCGCCACATTCTGTATGTATGTGCCTGTCCCAAGTCAGTAGCCTGTAAGTCAGTGACTTACAGGTGTCCCTAGTCAGTACCCTGTAAGTCAGTGACGTACAGGCTACTGACTTGGGACAGGAACTCGGTGGTTGCCGTTTGTTGCTGTGTTACTTCTTTGTTTTTCGTTCACTTTATTTTATACATTAATTAGGCCGTTAGTTTTCTCCTTTGAATTGTTTTACATTTGTGATTTCGGGGCCTTTTATAGCTCACTATGTGGTATTGGCTTTGCTTATTGTTAAAAGCCGTATGGTCAGGTGACCTATGGCTGTTAATTTTTGTATCATTTGGTCTCTTGTGAAGAGTTGTCTCATTGGCAATCATACCACATCTTCGTTTTTATATGATCAACTTCTGCCATATTCTTTATGAACCTGTCCCAAGTCAGGAGCATGTAGTTTAGTGTTTGTCGTTGGTTCATGTCTCAACTCATATTTGGTATTTTTCAAATTGTTTTGTTTTGTATAATTAGGCCGTATTAGTTTTATCGTTTGAATTGTTTCACACTTTCATGGCGTTTTATATACGGCTTTAAAGTATCGGGTTTTTTTTTTATTGTTGAAGGCCTTACGGTTTCCTATTATTGCTTCCATTCACAACTTCATATTATGATAGTTGCGTCATCAGCAATCATATCACATCTCTTCGTTTTAATATTATATACCCGACTTTTTCTCTCGTGTTTTCCTGAACATGCATGAAATATTTGTCACTGAGCGTTAAAAATTAGCATCAATTTAAACTTGTGTTAGATAAGAAAAAAACATCTGATATTTATTTATTTGTTGGGATGGGGGACAGGAGATTTTCGTTTATGAATATGGTTGCCTGGTAAGAGCAAAACAAAAATAGGCATGATTAGCGACACATTAAAATGAATAATGAAATCCTCTTTCCTTCTTCATTCCTCATCTATTGATTTAAACTGACTACTAGCCCAATCATGAGTATGAATGATTAGCGTTAATCACTAATGAAAATATAATAAAAAAAAAATGTAAAAAATTAAAAGTTCAATAAAATTGTAAGTTTAATAGATAAAAGAAAAATTGAAATGAACTAGCAACCTCAATCAGACATGCGCCGGAAAGTAATCTTCGAAATGTTGATGGTTTTCTGTACCTAAAGAAGAATCAAAATCCCGTCTCTAGAATTTCAAGTAGTTGTCCTTTAACTGTTACTGTCCGTGTAGTTCTTATTATATATGCATCCAGCTTATCGTCCTACAGATATGTCCTACTAAGGCTGTAATACCATAAAAACGTTTATAACAAAGCTGACATTCTAGTATATCTTCATTCATTAATTTATGAATGTCATTTAGACTAAACGACGCCATGTTTGTTTTGTGCCTCTGCTGTCTAAACCACCTATTTAAAAAGAAGAGGTGGAAGAGAGCCAGAAGATCTTCCCAATGCAAAAAAAATAGAAATGGACCTCCTCTGGCTCACTACCGAAGAACAAAAAAAACACGCCCCTGGCGACGCGGCCAATGATCACAAGGAGTTCAAGCCCTCGTGTGGGAGAAAATCGGCCTGACACGGAAAGGGCTTGAATTATTCGAGTTAATGAACCACTGGCACTGTCAGAAAATTTTGACAAATTCCTACTTTGACTTGGTAAATATTAAAAGACAGTCGAAGTTATAGGTACAGATTTTTAAGTACAAATACTGTCATAGTTGTCTATCTTTTAATCCTTATCTTTTAATCCTGACGATGAAACCAAGGTGTGACTCATCATAACAAATGGACAAATATGGCTGTATAATTTTTCACCTCAAAAACTACTCTGTGTACAGACTTACCTGTGCTGTTTGGAAAGTTTTAAGGCCTAGCATCCACTAGATATGTAAAATTTAAATGCATTTTGTGTTAAAGAAAGATAAATCTTTCTTGGTTTTTGATGAGCATTTATTTTCCTTTCTGCAGAAGATGTAAAAATAAACAAACACCTGAATTACTTTGATTCTGTCCACTCAGATAAACTCATTAGGTGGCTTGGGCCTATTCGAGGTTTCTATCAGAAGTGTCATATTTTTTGTTATTTTATTCTTTACAGAAAGTGAATCAAATTAGTAAAAAAAAAATAAGGGGTCACGGACCATTTAAGGTTCCACTATAAAAGTCAAAATATAGGACACTACAGAAACATCAAAATTTTGCCTGTATTTCTCATCCTAAAACGAATAAAAATCTATACTATGGAAACATATGTGCATTTAAACATACATAACGTATACACATTGTGTAAATTGTAAATAAACTTGAATTTTTTGTGTTACGGGTCAAACCAGTTTTGTGGGTGAACACTAAATTTTCCAAAAAATCTGAAGGTCTGTGAGATGACCTAATTTGTTTAAAATTGGTATGAACGTTTACCGTCATGCGTCAAACAGCCATTTTCGTCTACCGTTAGCATCAAACATGTCAAATTGGTTAAAATTTTACAGTGATTCGTTAAAATATCCTTATCGTGATCATGGTGATTCGTCAGAGGTCTGAAATAATTATCATTACTGTTGTTTTGGGAAAAAAAATTAGTGATATTCGTCAAAATCATTCGATTATTTTTATCGTCTAAAAGAAAGTGCATATTTTATTGTCATGCACCAAAAATTACCATTAACGCCATTTGGCAAGAATTTTTACCGTTATTCGTCATGAAGGTACCCCCATCACCACCCTCATATGTCCTGATGTTTTAATTTATATACAAGCTTCATATCTCATTGCTGTATCTTTTTATCGAGCCTTCAACTTAAGTCGAAAAAGCGAGACTAAGCGATCCTACATTCTGTCGTCATCGGTGTCGTCAGCGGCGGCATCCACAAATATTCACTCTGTGGTTAAAGTTTTTAAAATTCTAATAACTTTCTTAAACTATCCTTGGTTTGTACCAAACTTGGACAGAAGCTTGTTTATGATCATAAGATAGTATCCAGATGTAGATTTTGTAAAACAATAAATCCATTTTTTCCGTTTTTTACTTTAAATGGACTTAGATTTTCTGCCAGGAAACAACACATTCACTCTGTGGTTAAATTTTTAATTTGATAACTTTCTTATACTATTTTAATTTGTACCAAACTTGGACAGAAGCTTGTTTATCATGTTTATGATCAAAAGCTAGTATCTAGAAGGAAATTTTGTTAATATTTTTTACCCGTGTATCTGTATTTTACTTATAAATGGACTTAGTTTTTCTTCAATTTTAAAAGATAGTAACAAGCGGAATTTTTTTATTGATTTTTTCCCTCATTTTTGATGAGCCTGCAATTTACAGGAAAAGTAGGCGAGACACTGGGTTCTGCAAAACCCTTACAAATTTTATCAAATAAAGATCAAAGTTTAGAAAATATTATATTTTTCTTCAATGGGTCCTGGACATCTGACGTCACAGATGTTGAGCTGTCGTATTTTCTAGCACATTAAATGCAAACTTAAAAAACAAGACATTTAAATAAATAAAATGATGGACCTGTTTAGGCCAAATAAAAAAACAAGTGTGTGTCCTATTACCATGATTATATTACACTCCCCTCCCTACTTTTAAGCTAAAAATAGCCTACTTTTTTTTGGTCATTTTTCAATCATGTCAATAAGCATTGTCATCTGGTCATGACTGTTAAAGTCAGTATGTCCCTGCCATAGACCCAATATGAAAAAAAATGTTAAAATAAAAACTACAAATGTACCTGGCTACTCTATTTTATTGTAAGATGTAATAAGAAACACACATTTTTTTTTTGGCCTTATATGAGGGAAAAAAGGGGGGGGGGGTTGGAGGGGTCCTGATCCCGAAATCCTGGGGTAAAAACTATGAAATCCCAGCATCCTAAGTTCGAAACAAGAATTCCCGGAACTCAAAAGGATTAATCCCGAAATCAAGAGTTTGAAAACACCAGATACTGACGTCCCGAAAAAGGTCCTCCCCCTGTTATATTAAGCTGTTCTTGTTTCTATTTGATTATTGGTAAACAAAGGTTGATGTGGACTTAATAAATGTCTAGTACATATACATTGTAGTGATTGTACTTGCTAGAATTATTTAAAAATGCAACAAATTTTATCCTGCAATCAGGCAACTAATGTACAAATAACAGGTAGACAAACATTTTTTTGCTTTATGTATGTCCTTGTTCAAATAAAGTCTCATGTAATTTGGCTTCCAGGTTGAGCAAACAGAAATGTGAATATTTTCTTTTGGGTAACAGTTGATTTTATTTATAATATGGCCGGGTCTTTTTCCTGGTCAACACTGAAGGTCAAATGATTTTATGAAAAATCAGAGAGAACTATTTGGATTTAAACAACTTAGACTGTTAAGTGCCAGATTTAAATTGCAGAATAAAATCTATGAAAACAATATATTTACATTATCTTTGTCCAGTTTCTAAAGCCCCAGTCACACTGTCACGTTTCGGCTATCCCGTTTTGCTACGTTTTCAAAACGTAGCGAAACGGCAATATCCGTAGTGAATCGTATCGATCCGTACTTAAAACGGCTATATACGTAGTTATGCGTAGATTGATACGTGATCGGTGCCGTTTGTATTGGTCTGCACAATACAAACGTGACTAAAAATGAAAACGTAGTACTAACGTAGAAAAGCGCAGTAAAACGTAGAAGGAACGTAGAAATGCGTATTAGAAACGTACCTGATACGTTCTAAAACGTATTTGATTATAATCACTAGGTGTTATTACGTTTAAGTACGTATCTGCCACGTTGCATTAGGTTTTTGTACGGTATATTACGCTTCATGGTACGCATTAATAGGTTTCATCACGTTATTCTAGGCATTATTACGTATCGATGCATATTACTACGCATGATTACCTTCTTCTACGTATAATCAAACCACGTGTATCTATATTTCTCGCCATTTGCTAAAATAGTTTGTCAGTCTTACAGCAAGATGGACAGACAACGGATGGAAATGACAAATTATGGATTATTGATACACAATCATATTTTGAAATTGAGAATGTTGTTAAACAGACACAGACATAAACGAATAGATCGCAGAGTGCGCACGGTATGGGTAAGGGATTGGATAGGTAGAAGATCTCAGTTTGGTTTTTATGCACAGCTGTTGGATGAATTGAGATGTGAAGACACCATTTCTTTCAAAAACTTTTTGAGAGTTGATCCAACCATGTTTCAGGAAATTGTTAATAGATTAACACCAAGGCTACAAAAGAAAGACACGTGGTACCGAAAGGCATTGCCAGTTGGTCTTAAAGTAGCAATAACCCTTCGATATCTAGCCACAGGAGACAGTTATCATTCACTTATGTATTTATTTAGAGTGCCGCACAATACGATATCCAATCTTGTAGTACAAGTCTGTGAAGCAATTATTTCCGAGTATGCTGAAGATGTTATCAACACATCTACGGAAGAAGCTGAATGGCTAGCCATTTCGCAAGAATTTAGTGATATGTGGCAGTTTCATCATGTGCTAGGTGCACTAGATGGGAAACACGTTGCTATCAAATGTCCGGCTGGTGGTGGTTCTAAATACTATAATTATAAAGGATTCCATTCTATAGTTCTAATGGGCTTAGTAGACGCTAATTATAAATTCAAATGGGTTAACGTTGGCGCACCAGGTGCTTGCTCTGATGCACAAATTTGGAATCAGTCAGACTTAAAAAATCATATAATTGATGAGAATATGCACATACCAAAAGCAGAGCCTCTTCCGAATGATGACAAAGACATTCCGTACTTCATCGTTGGTGACGACGCGTTCGCCCTCAGAAGTTGGCTAATGAAGCCCTTTTCTAGGAGGAACATGACCCTTGAAGAGAGAGTTTTTAACTACAGGCTATCGCGATCACGAAGAGTTGTTGAAAACGCATTTGGGATACTTGCAAATCGATTTCAATGCTTTCAACTTTAAAGCAAGAGCCTAACAATGTCGTATCCATTATTCTGGCCTGTGTTTGTCTGCACAATATAATGAGGATAAGATATCCAGGTGATCAGAACATTTTGTTAGACAGAGAAGACGAGAACCACCATCTTTTACCTGGAGCTTGGCGAGACGAAACAAACCTGAAGGACATTGATGATGTGCAAGATCGCAACTATCCTAGCAAGGCAGCAAAACAACAAAGACTGTATCTTAACACTATTATTCGTCACCTGCAGGAAAAGTTCCATGGCAAGAACGAATGGTTCAATAACGTTTTTTAACTGTCTTATCGTAGTATATTTGAATGATAAGTATATGATTTGTACTTTTGTTTATTTAACTTTGAATGTATCAAAAAATATTATCATGATACATGTAATTAAACTTTAAGAAATTCTTCTATCAATACCAGTTTTCTGGTCTTTTAAAAACAATGGCACGCATGGGTCAGCATACTTAGGATAAATTGAAAATTTCATTATTATAACACTAAAACAACAAGACAAATCAAAATCAAAAAAAACTTTGGGATCCCGCTAACATATTTAACCCCGCCGCATCATGTATGCATGTGCCTGTCCCAAGTCAAGAGCCTGTAACTCAGTGGTTGTCGTTTGTTGCTGTGTTACATATTGTTTTTCGTTCATTTATTTGTACATTAATAAGGCCGTTAGTTTTTTTTTCGTTCGAATTGTTTTACATTTGTCATTTCGGGTCCTCTTATAGCTGACTATGCGGTATGGACTTTGCTCAATGTTGAAGGCCATACGATGACCCATAGTTGTTAATTTCTGTGTCATTTGGTCTCTTGTGTAGAGTTGTCTCATTGGCAATTACACCACATCTTCTTTTTTTATATTAACCAACAAAATAATCACTCAAACAAAAAAACTTTTAATTTTACAGACAACTGTCATAATACATGAAATAAACAAACTGTCTACATAATAGAGTCGTCTTTTAATGTCATTCATATAAAACTTTAAAACACCTGTACGGTTCCTGGTATGAATAAGTTTATAATGAGAAAAGTGACGATGAGGGTGAATCAAAGTTCATTGAATCCGATTGCATTATTACACTGGCAATACTTGATGTTGTAATATCTTGTGCGCATGTAACAGGTGGAGCAGAATGTGCTCTTATAGGTTCAATGTCTGCTTGAGTTTTAGACCGGTTTTGCAGAAAGGCGACGTCCTGTCCAGGTAGCTGATATTGCTGCTGCCATGCAATGATGCAGGTAGGTACCCACCATTACTTGATTGATTACAGAAGCTGCCCATGGGAACATCCAATGCAGATTGCTGACCAGTGAATCCCTGCAACAACAAAAACCATGACCATATAAACAAGTTTGATCAACTGTGTATCATCGGCGTTGGAATTAGGTACTAGAACTGGGGTTATGCGGGGTTTCAAGGAAGGATAATTAACATAACTGTACGGGGTACTGTTGCCTTGTTCGGTAATGCCGATTTCTTAAAGATAAATAAATCCCAGTTCCTAAGTCAAGGATACACAGCAGTGGCGGATTCAGGGGGGGGGGGGGCATAGAGGGTGTACGCCCCCTTTATTTGTACTTTTTCCCCCCTTTTTACGTGATTTTAGCCACAAAAAAAAACAATTTCGCCTCGCTCCGCTCGCCAACAAAATATAGTCTATGCCCCTTTCTAAATTCCTGGATCCAATTCTGTAACCATATCGTTTTAATATACGTAGTATATATAAATATATATATATATGACTGGACGCATGACAATTTCAAAATGCAGCAATTACCTGAGAGTAATTACAACACGAGGCATCCAAAATATGCAGGTGAACTAAAGAAATGTGTATTTCGAAACATGTTCTGACCTTTCAGTCTTAACACAATACTAGTACTAGTAAATAATATGTGAATAATATACCTGCAGTTGCTGAAGACGTTGTTTATCACGGCTGCGTAGCTCCTTACTTTCATTTTGAAATCTGTCCAATAGATCCATACTCTCTCTTTTAAACCTGAAAGCAAAAATTTGATATAAATTCATTTAAAAAGTGAGAATCAATATCATATTAATGTAAAATATAGCTATAATGGATTATTTTTGATACATCTCATTCTTTTGAGAAAGTGTGAGGAACGAATCATACTGAAGTTTGATAAACACCAATCTTTACATATAATATTTTTGCAAAGTTTCATGAAAATCTCTCAATAACTTCAAAGTTTCATTTCAAAACGGCTTAACTTAAAAACGAAGTTTTCGATATATCTTAACATTAAACTTGTAAAAGCTCTCTGTTTAGTACTCAACAATTGAGCAAAGTTTCAATAAAAATTATGGATTCGTTCTTAAATGACTACTTGGTAACAGTCGATGACGGACGGACAGATGGACAAGCGGACGAAAGAGCAGACAGACAGGCAATACGCAGACGAACGGACACTCAACCAAACTTTTTTTACGAAGGGTATTACACAATGCCTTGCGACTTCGTGTGGCGGGGTATAAAAACTAATGTCATTACCATAGCGTATCATCGGACACAGGATGTTGGTACCAGGCTTAAACGATTTGTATGGTGTTCAATTTTAAAGCTGCTACAGTACATCAAAAAGTTGTTGCACTGCACCGTGGAGTTATGTTTTTCCTCCTAAAAAATCAGAATAGACCCTCTGCTCGATGATACACGATTTTTATATAGCGTATTCGGCCGTGTATAGTACACATTCATCAAGTAACAAAACATTAACATACAAAAGCATAGCATACCTCCCCCACAATCTGTCGTCAATACCTGGAAGAATGCTGACCATCCAATGTCCCCAGTTCTGCCTTTCGGGTGTCATGTCCGCGTGACTAGCCAGCTTAGCCTGCACTTGTTTCTGTAATTCAGAAGACTGTTTTATTGCTTCCTGGATGTCTTTTTCAACTGGAGATTGCATCTTCTGGTATTTCTTTTTCGTTTTTGTTGTAACTATAGGAGAGGGAATATCTATTGTGCTGGACGTCTCCTCAAGATTACATTGCGATCTAAAGAAAAAGAAAACGATGAAAGTTGTATTTTTTGTTCTAAACAATACAAAAAGACACCCTATCTCTACTACTACGGTGGGTTTTGAACGACCTTGACTGGCTTGACACCCTATCTCATAACAAGAAAACAAGAAATGCCGGAAGCACAATCAATCCGATACAATTACTTTTAACTGAAAAGTATTTACAAATGTAAGTGTGATGGACGGACGGACGGACGGACCAAAACATTATAATAAGTCCTGATGTGAAGATATAGTTTCAATTTAACTAATTATACAAAGAAGTAAATGGTTACTGACCTTCTTTCATCGTCTTCTTGACTTTCCTCTTCGTCCTCATGTTCACTGGGAGAATCGACGCAAGCATCTGTTCCGTATTTTGCCTTGAGTTTCTCTTTCAGCTGAAATATTCAGACATAATCGGAACATTATTTATGTATTCGTACAAGATATATCGAGATAAAGTCAAACGTTTGAAATGAAACAGCTGTAAAATGAATTTCGTAGAATCAGAACATTAAGTATCATTTAGAAAAAGAAAAAAGGTACGGGAATTCAACAAAGGAAATAACAATAAAAGGTAAAAAAAGTGAACTGAAATATTAAGTAATAGAAAACTGTATTGCACACGTTTATTCCTCCTCTGGTTTCTATTCTGGCAATATGTGGACCCAAGAAGCCAAATTTTTCTTTGATCCATTTGTCTCTTTGAGTATCATCTTTTCTGCCTGAACCAGATTTATTGCCTTCTCGTGTCAGTCTTCCGAGCTGAGATCTCATTGACTCAACCCATGTCCTGAGAGTCTTCCAATCCTCTACCCCTAGCTCATTAGCTTTTGCTTGCCATCGTGTATATTTGAGAGCAGTATCTTCTACTGATAATGAGCTGAAAGAGAAGAAAAAAAATCGGTCACATTGATTTTTAAATATAAAGACCATGCTGTAAGTTTATCTATGTCTACTGGTGGGGTTAACATCTTTTGACATTTATTCTCCGTATTAATATTTTAAATTATAGCAAATAAATACATGTACCTTTGTTGTATAGAGGTTCGTTTTCTCTATACCAATCTGCCAACTCATCCTGCTTTTCTTGTGGTATTTCTAATGGCTTGCTTCTTTTGCGCTTCTCTTTATTGGTATTAGCTGGCTGTTCAGTATCACTATTTTGTGTTTGCTCATTTGTTTCTTGTGTATTAGTTGTTTCAGTCTCAGGCGCCACACTAACTATGCGGCCTCTGCCACGCCCACCACGACCCCTTCCTCTGCCTCTGGTCCTCATCAGAACGGTCTGGTTTGAAACACACTAAAAGATAAATCAAATACCGGTAAGAGGAAAATTGGATTTAAAACGGACAATGTGCAACGTAGAATATTTCAAAAGAGCAATTATTATAAAGGGGAAAGCATTGACAATGTTCTAACCAAAGCTTTAAATGTTTTTTCATGATTCATGTATCCATTCAACACAAATCTTATCTGAAAGAAAAAACAATAAAATCTTTCTTTTGAGTACAAAAAATCTAAATTTTTAGACCATAAAATGGGAACAAAATAATTTAATTACAATGACAGATGTATTAATAATTATAAAGTGTACCTCTATTAATGTCTCCAGATTTGTTTTAGTTACTCTGCTCCCTCTTTGCATCTCTGTCCTTTCTAAATTTTATTGAATAATGATGCCGTTTCATGATAAGTGATCACAGCGTAGTGACATGTGATACTGCGTGCAATAAACTTGCTAAATCGTAGGAAATCGTGCAAAAGCGTACTTGAACCGATTTAGAAACGTACTAAACCCTAGTAATACGTAGTGAAACGTAGTAAACCGTAGTAAAACGTAGTTTATACGTACTGAAGCGTATTAAAACCTAGTAGAACGTACCCCTTGTAGTTATAAAAAAACCTAGCAAATCGTAACAAAACGAAACAATACGTAGAAGAACGTATCAAAACGTGGCGTAAACCTAGTTAAACGTACGGACCGTTAAAAATGACAAAAAAATGCCATGAAATGTAGCATTTCTACACGTACTAAAACCTAGCTGTCGAAACGTGACAGTGTGACTGAGGCTTAAAGCTATTACAAATAAATTTATTCTTTTCTGACAATTTACACATATTGTATGTATATTTATTCAAGGAATGACTTTTACATGTTTAGCAGTTTTTCTGTCTATGAAGAAATAACATAAAAAAATGTGTTTTTGTCGAGCCTTCGACTTTAGTCGAAAAAGCGAGACTAAGCGATCCTACATTCCGTCGTCGTCGTCGGCGGCGTCCACAAATATTCACTCTGTGGTTAAAGTTTTTGAAATTTTAATAACTTTCTTAAACTATACTGGATTTCTACCAAACTTGGACAGAAGCTTGTTTATGATCATAAGATAGTATCCAGAAGTAAATTTTGTAAAAAAAATATTCCATTTTTTCCAAATTTTTCTTATAAATGGACTTAGTTTTTCTATGGGGAAACATTACATTCACTCTGTGGTTAAAGTTTTTAGAATTTTAATAACTTTCTTAAACTATCCTGGGTTTGTACCAAACTTGAACAGAAGCTTGTTTTTGATCATAAGATAGTATCCAGAAGTAAATTTTGTAAAAAAATAAATCCATTTTTTCCATATTTTACTTTAAAATGGACTTAGTTTTTCTGCGGGGAAACATTACATTCACTCTGTGGTTAAAGTTTTTAAAATTTTAATAACTTTCTTAAACTATTCTGGGTTTGTACCAAACTTGGACAGAAGCTTAATTATGATCATAAAATAGTATCCAGAAGTAAATTTTGTAAAAAAATAAATTCATTTTTTCCGTATTTTACTTTTAAATGGACTTAGATTTTCTTCCAGTTAACCATACATACATGTACAGTCTGCATTTGTTTTTAAAACATTTGTTAGATTCATAAACTATCCTGGATTTTAAACAAACTTGGACAGAAGCTTCTTACAATCAGAAGATTGTATCAAGAGGAATATTTTTATTGAGTTTTTTCCTCATTTTTGTTGAGCCTGCGATTTACAGCAAAAGTAGGCGAGACACCGGGTTCCGCGGAACCCTTACAAATTTTTTTTAAAGTGTGCACCACATTTTTATGTTATTTTGAATAGACAGAAAAAACATTTCAGTTATTTCTTATAATTTAATTCTAAATTCCATTTTATAAAACAAGAGTAAACCATGAAAAAATGTTGATGACATCAGGGTCACATGACTAAATTATGCCTATGTGCTGATAAACAAAACAACATCAGCCAATCAGAAGATGTGTTGCATCCAATATTAAATTATCTTGAAATAAATATTTATAAAACAGATGAACCATCTAATAAGGTCAGTCTAGTATTATTGATTGCTCACCTCTAAGAGATTTGACAAAATTAACTCAAACAGCATGCATATATCTGTATATACAAAAAAGAATATCTCTTTCAGTGATTCTGGTACCCCCTGTAAAATATGACTGATGGTACCAGTCTTCAAGAAAAGAATTCTGGGAAGGATAAACTTTGTGAAAAAGGAGTAGACATATTAGAAAAGGGACCAAGTTTTGAACTTAGTTCAGAAATGGAAAGTTTAGAAGTGGGGTCCAGTGACCAAAGTCTGGAAGTCCAACCACCTGTAAGGGAAAGCAAAGGTGACATAAAAGTGACATATTATTTGAGAGATATTAAACCTAAGATGGTGAATGCTTGAACAACGTTGTTTAAAAATCATGAAAACAGGGTCATGGTAAGTTCATAAGGTCATGTAAAGGTCAACATCAAATAAGAAGAAGGCTTCAGTAGTGAAATTAAGTATTCAAATATGTTAACACAAAATATCATACATACCTCATATTATTACATTTTTTTTCTATTGTTTGATCTGCATTCATGAGTTAAAAGATTTGAAGGAAATATAGACTTCATAGTCATATAGTAAGATCTTCAATAAATATAACATTAAAGGTTTTTATAGACTTTTTTTAATTTTTGTATTTTAGAAGGTCCAAAGTTCAGAAATGTATAAAGTTTCCCATGAAGATATACAACATGGTCATCGAAATTGCTTTTATACAAACTCTATTACTCATGCAGTGATGTATCATGTAAAGAAATAGTGCTTAATATATATCAAAGAAAGTGGGGTTACCAGATCATTATATACAAATATGGCCCGTGAAAAGGTGAATATCCAAAATCATTAACATTGAGAAGATTACTCCACTGAGGACGCAGCCAGAAGTAAAATAACTTTAACCTGTTGACAATTTTGGATATTCATTGATTCTAAATTGTTTATACCAAACTAACATTGGAAGGGCATTTTAAATCATTGTAAAAAACAAGTGGTAAAAACATTAAACTTAATACAGTCCTTAAAATCCTTCAAGGGGGCCTTCAAATACTTTTTAATGTTATTTTTTGGCTTCTTCATACTTTTAATAGTCTAATGCCATTGTAAAATTAATTGTTTGTTTAAAATTGTTGACAAAATTGCTCTTTCAAAATAGTGACAGTTGGCAGGTATGACTTACTTTAGCCAGTAACAAATACATTCGTGAAGCTGACTTTCAAAAGTACATTTGTGTTTTGGAATTCTCGTCTGTACAACAAAGATAGATTCTTTTTGTGAAATATCATGATGGCCCTTAAAAGGACTGTTATTAGAGATATCATTGGCACAAGATGCACTTCTAAAGCCTTATTTCCTCTTCTCTCAATTGATGAGCTTCCTGTAACTTGAATGTTTCTATTTTTTTTATTGACTTTTGTGTCATCATTTACATTGGAGAAAACTCGTATAAAAATGAAGAAATTAAAAAGGTTATACGCTGGGGTGAATTTTAAGGGTTATTCGTTTATTAATATTATTCCTCACTAGTGAAATATCTGTTGTTGGCAAATGATTGATCAATATTTAATTATGATTATAACGTCAAGTTTTCTTGGTTTCTTCTGAATTTACTTATTATGGCATCATGAGAAAAGGTTACCATGTCTATAATGACTTCACATAAAATGAACACAACTTTCTGCAAATCTTTTAAAAGGGAAGGATAAAAATCATTAGAGAAACAGATTCCACCATTATTTACTCATGTATTACGATATTTCTTCACTCTCATGCAACCATTTGTACCGTTAAATTTAATCATTTAAAAAGCTAGGCAAGGCTCATGCTTTAAATATAAATTTTTTTAAAACTGTCTCAAGTGGAGAAATATTGTAACTCACTTGTGGCAGTGATGGATTCCACATTTCTTAAGAAGGGTATGCTATTTGACTTTCCTCATACTATTTCTACATCATACTAAAGTTGGAAAAAATTCTAAAATTTGATTGATTTTATTGATTTTAAGTCATGCCACCAAATATAATCATTATATAATTTCAGATTTCATCAGGAGATATTTTCCGAGGGGCACCTGAAGCAGATGCTTTTGGTAAGTTATTTTTAGCTTGTTAAAGAAAGTTTGCTGCTCAGTTTCAAAATAAATAGCTTTCCATAACACTAGTATGTATATTGATAGGGGATTAATTGAGGAATAAAAAAAGCCAAAAAATATATAGAGGTCAGTTTGCTTGTTTTCGAGATATTAAAGCCATTGGAATATTGGCGGGAAAAAGTTCTCTCTTATTTTTTCATAGCTTTATATTATCATTGACCAGATTAAGTTCTCAAAAACTACTAAAAGATAAATAAGATTTTATAAGACTTTTACAAATGGTTTATAATTATGCATGTAAAAGATTTATAAAAAGAAAATTAGGGGTCCATGGGCAAAAATTTTTGAGGCATTGAAATGGATAAAAACAAAGGGTTTCGAAAATCTGACAAAAATTCAAAAACATGACACTTAAACAAACATTCTTAATACTTGTAATGACAGTTGAGAGAATATTTAGGATGTTCACTGGTTAGATTCAAAATAGGTGTTACCATGGTTACAATATCAAAAGATTTGTTAAATATCCTAATGGCCTAGAATATTTGATAATAATATAGTAATAATGATATCCTCTATTTAAAGAGCATAACCCGATTAAGTTTCCCTTTTCTTTCCCCATAGGCTCTCATAAAATATTTAATATGGTACAGTACATACAAATAAACAATAAAACAATCAAGTGGTACTGTAAATTTGCATAATCTGTTTTTTTTTTAATGCCAGCGCAATAGTGGAGGAGTTTTACCCTTGTTTGTCTGTACGTACATATGTATATCTCAAAATTGGTTTCCATTCTCTAACTTTAGTTTGCCTCAACCAAATGTTAGGAAACTTCAACCTCATGTACACAATGCTCTGATCAAGTACATATTTGGGTAGCATCAGATCAAGCCATCACTCTTACAGTTCTTGTGTTATGCCCCTTTATAACATAATATGCATTGTCAGGGACTGAAGGCATCACCTATGTCCCATGGACACATTCCTGTTTATGTATAATAGGATGAATTCCAAACTTATCCAAAAATGGTTCAAAATAATATTTTACCGATATTATGACAAAAAAGGAAACGTTTTAAGCTATAATTATACCCCATGCAACTAAGTTGCGGAGGGTATAATGTTTTTGACCCGTCCGTCCGTCCGTCCGTCCGTCTGTCCGTCAGTCCGTCAGTCCTGTTTCTTGTCATTGCAACTCCTCTCAAACCACACAACAGAATTTCACGAAACCTTTTCAGATAATAAGGACATACTATGTAGTTGTGCATATCGACGGGAAATTGCGATTCAATTTTTTTTCTAGGAGTTACGCCCCTTTGAACTTATTTACTTTAATGTACTACTGCAACAGTTTGTCATCGCAACTCCTCTCAAACCACACAACAGAATTTCACGAAACCTTTTCAGATAATAAGGACATACTATGTAGTTGTGCATATCGACAGGAAATTGCGATTCAATTTTTTTTCTAGGAGTTATGCCCCTTTGAACTTATTTACTTTAATGTACTACTGCAACAGTTTGTCATCGCAACTCCTCTCAAACCACACAACAGAATTTCACGAAACCTTTTCAGATAATAAGGACATACTATGTAGTTGTGCATATCGACGGGAAATTGCGATTCAATTTTTTTTCTAGGAGTTACGCCCCTTTGAACTTGTTTACTTTAATGTACTACTGCAACAGTTTGTCATCGCAACTCCTCCCAAACCACACAACAGAATTTCACGAAACCTTTTCAGATAATAAGGACATACTATGTAGTTGTGCATATCGACAGGAAATTGCGATTCAATTTTTTTTCTAGGAGTTATGCCCCTTTGAACTTATTTACTTTAATGTACTACTGCAACAGTTTGTCATCGCAACTCCTCTCAAACCACACAACAGAATTTCACGAAACCTTTTCAGATAATAAGGACATACTATGTTTTTGTGCATATCCACGGGAAATTGTGATTCAATTTTTTTTCTAGGAGTTACGCCCCTTTGAATTATTTACTTTCATGTACTACTGCAACAGTTTGTCATCGCAACTCCTCTCAAACCACACAACAGAATTTCACGAAACCTTTTCAGATAATAAGGACATACTATGTAGTTGTGCATATCGACGGGAAATTGTGATTCAATTTTTTTTCTAGGAGTTACGCCCCTTTGAACTTATTTACTTTAATGTACTACTGCAACAGTTTGTCATCGCAACTCCTCTCAAACCACACAACAGAATTTCACGAAACCTTTTCAGATAATAAGGACATACTATGTAGATGTGCATATCGACAGGAAATTAAGGTTCAATTTTTTTTCTAGGAGTTACGCCCCTTTGAACTTATTTGCTTCAATGTACTTCTGCAACAGTTTGTCATCTCAACTCCTCTGAAAACACTCAACAGAATTTCATGAAATTTTGTAGATAATAAGGACATACTATGTATATTGACAGGAAATTATTATTCAATATTTTTTCTTATACAATTTTTTTTCTTATACTTATTTAATTTCTCCAATGACAATGTGGGGACATGGGGTATGTGAGCGTGCTCACTAAGGTTCTTTAATTGTAAAAGATTTCCAGATTAATAATGGCTTTTCTTAATTTACAGGTATCACCAGCAAATAGTTTTGGCTTTATGGATGGGGGTATAGATATGGTCTATACAAATATGTTTGGTTGGCAAATGTAAGCTTCTGTTTTTATATACCAATCAATTTTCTTTTAATATTTTTTCTAACTGAAAGCCAAATCTCAATTTGAAAATATTAATAAAGGAGATGTGGTACGATTACCAATGAGACAACCATTTACAAGAGTTCAAAGGAAATGAATATTTGCAATTAAAGGCCACCCACCATACAGCTTTCAACTATAAAAAAAATCCCATGCTGTATAGTTGGCAATAAAAGGCCCTGTCATGAAAAAGTGTGAAACAATTCAAACAAGAAACCAATATCCTAATTTATAAAAATACATACATGTACAATTTAATGTACAAAAAAAAGGGAAAAGCGAAACATGTATAATAACGCATCAACTAACTAAAACCATCTCTGTTTAGAACATCTCAAGAGTTAAAATGATATAATCTATGAGTACAAATCAATATCAGCCCTCAGACCTTAAGCTCTCTGTCAGATAATTTCTTTGTTAGATGCAACATGTCTTTATAAAAATGCTCTTTATTTTATTAAATTTCTAGGCTAATTTTATTCCAAATTTAATTATAACAATCTGCCTTCTTTGTGGTTTTTTTAAGGCAAGAAAGACTACAGAAAGTGATACGAGAAGACTATAATGGTGAAAATATTGTAGTAGGTATAAATATTGACTTGTAATACACAAAATTTAAACTCGCATTTAGAAATTATTTGTATAAATTAAACCGTAATTATACCCCCGCTTTGAAAAAAAGGGGGGTATACTGGTTTACCTCTGTCTGTCCTTCCGTCAGTCTGTCAGTCCATCAGTCCATCTGTCCCATGAATATTTTCGTCGCATTTATCTCAGGAACTACTTGACAAGGATTTCTAAAATTTGGTTTCAGGGTTTATATAAGTCAGTTATACTGTGTGATGCATTTTCAGATTCATCACTCAACAATTTCCTGTTTACCGAACACTTGTATCATTTTACACATAATAGCCAAGTTGAAAATTTTTGTCGCATTTTTCTCAGGAACTAATTGACAAGGAATTCTGAAATCTGGTTTAAGGGTTTATATAAGTCAGTTATAACGTGTAATGCATTTTCAGATTCATCACACGACAACTTCCTGTTTACCGAACACTTGTATCATTTTACACATAATAGCCAAGTTGAAAATTTCGCATTTTTCTCAGGAACTACTTGACAAGGAATTCTGAAATTTGGTTTCAGGGTTTATATAAGTCAGTTATACCGTGTGATGCGTTTTCAGATTCATCTATCGACAACTTCCTGTTTAACGAAATATTTCGGCGGGGGTATCATCAGTGAGCAGTAGCTCACAGTTTTACTTGTTTTCTCAATATCACAAAATTTTGTATCGCATTTTAGTCTAAAATCAAAAATTGCATTAATAAATGCACGCAAGAATTTCTGAATTTACAGTACTATCTTTAAGAGATGCCCTTGCCTTTTATAGCAGGTAAAAGTTTTTCATACTATCTTAAGGTTGATTGATTGATTGTTGGTTGATTAACGTCCAGTGGCAAATATTTCATGCATATTCAGGACGAGAACAAGTTCACAATAAATTCAATCGGTAGGTTGATACAATAGAGGCCATCTGGGATGAGGGTCGGGGAAATTTGGACTGCCACTGGAAAATGAGGGTATATTGGGTAGGAACAGAAATTTTGCGTTGCAACAGGCCACCTACGGACCCCCCAAAGAGTTGTTGCAAGGGTTCTTAACGTGCAAAGAGCGTGGCACTCTCTTTACACGAGGCATCAGATTTAACGTCCCCCCTTCTGACCGGACGTGACTGCGAACTTGATACATCCCGCACAGCCAAATGGACGCCCCACTTCGGCAAGCGTTTTACTGCCGGTCGGGAAAAGACCAAATAACCATATTTCTATACCCCAGTCACCCTTGGGGATTACTATACTATCTTAAGGGGTAGCCATACCTTACACAGGCTCTGAAAGGTTTAAGTTATATATATACTATCTTAAAGAAGTGCTTATACCTTTTAAAGGCTCTAAACTACCAAGTCACATGACACATTTTTAGCTCACCTGGCCCAAAGGGGGTATCTAGTTTAAAAAATGTGTTTGGTGACCTGTCCTACCAACCAAGATGGCCGCCATGGCTAAAAAAAGAACATATGGGTAAAACATAGATTTTGGCTGATAACCAAAGCATTTAGAGCAAATCTGACATGTTAAATAAAATTGTTTATCAAGAGAAGATCTATCTACTCTGAAATTTTCAGATGAATTGTACAACAGGTTGTTTGGTTGCTGCCCCTGAATTGGTAATTTTAAAGAAATTTTGTTGTTTTTGGTTATTATCTTGAATACTATAATAGAAAGAGATAAACTGTAAACAGCAATAATGTTCAGCAAAGTAAGATCTACAAATAAGTCAACATGACCAAAATGGTCAGTTGACCTCTTAAGGAGTTATTGCACTTTATAGTCATTTTTTACCAATTTTTCATACATTTTTGTTATCTTTTACAAAAATCTAATCCTCTGAAACTACAGGGCCAAATTTAACCAAACTTGGCCACAATCATCATTGAGGTATCTAGTTTAAAAAATTATGTGTGCTGACCCAGCCAACCAACCAAGATGGCCATCATGGCTAAAATTAGAACATAGGGGTAAAATGTAGATTTTGGCTTATAACTCTGAAACCAAAGCATTTAGAGGTTAAATTGTTTATCAAGTCAATATCTATCTGCCCTGAAATTTTCAGATGAATTGGACAACCGGTTGTTGGGTTGCTGTCCCCCCCCCCCCCCCCCCCCCCCCCCCCCCCCCCCCCCCCCAATTGGTAATTTTTAAAGAAAACTTGCAGTTTTTGGTTATTATCTTGAATACTATTATAGATAGAGAGATAAACTATATACAGCAATAATGTTCAGCAAAGTAAGATCTACAAATAAGTCAAATGACCAAAATGGTCAGTTGACCCATTAAGGAGTTATTGCCCTTTATAGTCAATTTTTAACAATTTTCATTAATTTGGTAATTTTTGTAAATTTTTACAAATTTTTACAAAACAATTTCCTCTGTTACTAATGTGCAAAGTTCATTATAGATAGAGATAATTGTAAGTAGCAAGAACTTTCAGAAAAGTAAGAACTTCAAACACATCACCATCACCAAAACACAATTTTGTCATGAATCTATCTGTGTCCTTTGTTTAATATGCACATAGACCAAGGTGAACAACACAGGCTCTTAGGAGCCTCTAGTTGGAAGAGCTGCCATCAACACCAAATATTAAATTTTGTTAATTTTTAAGGCAAAAAGAATGGGATAAAAGACAGTTTCTGATTGGATTCCTGAAAAGCTTCATAAACATGTGGTATATTCAAAATCTTAGATCGAAATATAAACTGACAATGCCATGGCTAAAAAACAAAAAGGAAAACAAACAAATAATAGTATACAAGGCACAACATTGGAAACTATAGACTAAGCAACACTAGCATCACCAAAAACTGGGGGGTGATATTGGGTGTTCCGGAAGGGTAAGCAGATCATGCTCCACATGTGGCACCTGTTGTGTGCTCTCTCATTTAAACATTGACCATGATCAACTCCATCCATCTATTACATTGTTTTGTTCATTAATTCTGATTTACTTTTAGGGAAATGCCATTATTATTCCAGCTTTTGGTAAAGAGCCAGATGAAGAAATAATTGAAAATATGAAGAAATGTAATTTATGTGGTGGAAGGCCAATAAAGTTTCTAATTTCTGCTCCAACAATGAGAGTTCCAAAAGATGTGATTAGTACATCTAACGCTTTCCTGGCATTTAGAGCTACAATCATAGCTGGTATGAATTAATAATACCTGTTTCATTAAAACATAAAAAAAACAGTCAGAATGACCTATTGGCGACCTTCTGCTGTTGTCTGTTCTATATGTTGTCACTTTGACACATTCACCATTTCCATTCTCAATTTTATTTGCGACTTTAAAACATAACAAAGACCAGTCAGAATGCTTGTGTGAGTGGGACACACAGTTCTTTTCCATTCATTTGAAAACAGCTATCAATTTGGATATTTAATGAGGGATTTTCGGTTTTGGATTAATACCTTACTTATAATGTGGTTACTTATCATTAGAGGATGATCCTTGTTGATTTTGAGGCTAAGGGTCATAGGTACTTAAAAATAAATTAAAAATAAATAAACAAACAAACAAACAAACAAAACAAAACAATATGTGCAGAAAGGGGGTTTCTTGATGCTCAATCAAAAACTTCATATGGGATTAAAATCTTCCTTGGATATACTGGTATATGGTCACTTATAATAGGAGGAATACCATTAGTGATATTGAGCTCACTTTTATCTGAGGTCAGTCATACTTCAGTGTTTCTCTGTAATATAATCAACCAAAAGAAAAGGGGGGTCTCTAGCCCCCAGGGCCCTTCCTTGATCTGCCTATGACATTGCTTACCACTTCTTGTAAAAAGCTTATTTGTAATTGCAGTTGAGAAACACAACAGAAACCCAGAAAATGAACCAATCAGAAGTGTCCTATGTCCAGGTCTTGGAACTGCTGTTGGTAGAATGCCATTTGACAGATGTGCTTTCCAGGTTTGTTATTAATACTTTATGATTGATTTTACATGTATGCACATGTATATGTACAAAAAAATGAATAAAAAACAAATATGAAACATACTAAACCAGATGCTCCGCAGGGCGCAGCTATATACGACCGCAGAGGTTGAACCCTGAACAGTTGGGGCAAGTATGGACACAACATTTAAGCTGGATTCAGCTCTAAATTTGGATTGTGATTAAATAGTTGACACAGCATAGGTTTCGGACACAGAACGAATGTGGTCTAATGAACTTAAAATATTTTTTTTGCCTTTGTGCAATTCACTATGCTGTTGAATATTAATCCTCTCAAAAAAATGTTTGAAGAAATTTTCTTTTTTATTTATGAAATTTCAAATGAGAAAAATTGAACCCAATTTTTTTAATCACATCCCCCTTTCCCTTATTCCAAAACTAATCTCAATTAAAATTTCTAATGGAGTTTGCAACAATAACTACTCATTTAAATACATCATAAAATATTAAGATGTAAAAAAACTGCTTGTTATCACTGAATGGTAAAGATTATTTTAATTTATCAGTTGGTAGTAAAAAGTGAATATACATTGTATATTGTATATAACAAAGATTTAAGTTGATTCTGGACAAAGAAAGATAACTCCAATTAAAAAAAAATCTTGCTATTGCACAATATTTTGCAATTAGATATTTCTTGCTTACTATTCTGGACAAAGAAAGATAACTCTAATTAAAAAAAAATTTGCTATTTCACAATATTGTGCAATTAGATATTTCTTGCCATTGCACAATACTTAATATAATAATTTTAAATCCTGATTTGGACCAACTTGAAAACTGGGCCCATAATAAAAAATCTAAGTACATTTTTGGATTCAGCATATCAAAGAACCCCAAGATTTCAATTTTTGTTAAAATCAGACTAAGTTTAATTTTGGACCCTTTGGACTTTAGTGTAGACCAATTTGAAAACAGGACCAAAAATGAAGAATCTACATACACAGTTAGATTTGGTATATCAAAGAACCCCATTTATTCAATTTTTGATGAAATCAAACAAAGTTTAATTTTGGACCCCGATTTGGACCAACTTGAAAACTGGGCCAATAATCAAGAATCTAAGTACATTTTTAGATTCAGCATATCAAAGAACCTAACTGATTCATTTTTTGTCAAAATCAAACTAAGTTTAATTTTGGACCCTTTGGACCTTAATGTAGACCAATTTGAAAACGGGATCAAAAGTTAAGAATCTACATACACAGTCATGACAGTTAGATTCGGCATATCAAAGAACCCCAATTATTCAATTTTGATGAAATCAAACAAAGTTTAATTTTGGACCCTTTGGGCCCCTTATTCTGTTGGGACCAAAACTCCCAAAATCAATACCAACCTTCCTTTTATGGTCATAAACCTTGTGTTTAAATTTCATAGATTTCTATTTACTTATACTAACGTTATTGTGCGAAAACCAAGAAAAATGCTTATTTGGGTCCCTTTTTGGCCCCTAATTCCTAAACTGTTGGGACCTAAACTCCCAAAATCAATACCAACCTTCCTTTTGTAGTCATTAACATTGTGTTTAAATTTCATAGATTTTTATTTACTTATACTAACGTTATTGTGCGAAAACCAAGAATAATGCTTATTTGGGCCCTTTTTTGGCCCCTAATTCCTAAACTGTTGAAACCAAAACTCCCAAAATCAATCCCAACCGTTCTTTTGTGGTCATAAACCTTGTGTCAAAATTTCATAGATTTCTATTAACTTAAACTAAAGTTAGAGTGCGAAAACCAAGAAAATGCTTATTTGGGCCCTTTTTGGCCCCTAATTCCTAAAATGTTGGGACCAAAACTCCCAAAATCAATACCAACCTTCCTTTTGTGGTCATAAACCTTGTGTTAAAATTTCATAGATTTCCATTCACTTTTACTAAAGTTAGAGTGCGAAAACTAAAAGTATTCGGACGACGACGACGACGACGCAGACGACGACGCCAACGTGATAGCAATATACGACGAAATTTTTTTCAAATTTTGCGGTCGTATAAAAATCATTTGTATACTATAATACTAAACTCAGTGGCAGATCTAGATCCAGTGGGTTTAGAGGTTACAATCCCCATTTTATGGACGATCAATGCATTTGAATGAGAACATATATGGTCCGAGACCACAATTGTCGTCCCTTGATTTTCGTTGTTCACAAATATAGTCCCTAGTGTTGACAGTCGGTTACTTGCCATTAATTTTTATACCCCTTCCAAATTTATTTCTCCATGTTGAATGCCTCAAATTGCAAGTAGGGGGGTGAAATTACACTGTAAAAAAAATTGGGTCCAGAATTTTAAAGGAAAGTAGTGATTTGGTCCAGCTGAAAAAGGTTGAAAATTAGCACTTCGGAAGCTGTCAAAAGATTTCAAGACGCCCTAAACATAAAATTGTCCATATTTTGAGTTAGAGCCGATGAAGTTTTCTATAATTTTGATATAATTTGTCCCAAAAGTAGTACAACACACTGTAAAAGTTTCTTTGAGAAAGCGCAGGTGGGATTTTTTTTTATTTTCATTTATGTTCTAAAAGAAATGCACTACGAAATAATTGTGTTCTCGGACCTATAGTTGGAACACCCCCTTTCTCCCTCTATTCTGGTTTGGGAAACCCCTTTTAAAATGTCTGGATCCGCCCCTGAAATTTAACATAACACTGAATCGGAGAAAATTTCAGCAACAATTAATGTATGCCTTAAAATGTTTCAGGAATGAATTATTAGGTTATTAAAGCAATCATGTTCGTTTCAACCAAATCTGGATGCATCTAATCCAAACTTCAAATATGATATGTTGCATGTTTATTGCCACTCAGTATATATGTTACAGACCATATGTAAATGTATTGAGTATTTTTAATACGACAAACGTTGAACAGTAATTGCGTAAAGCATACCCCTATAAGAATAATTTAGGTGTAAAAAAATAAAAGTGTCTAAAAATGAAATAATCATGTTTTCATTGTAACTTGATTTAATAATGATATAAAATGAATTTTAAAACTCACAAGTTCAAATTATAGTAGAAGCCGTGCTGCATTTAAGTTTTGCTGCATTTAATAATTGAATGCTTCTTTTTTTAACTTCATGGGTGTGTAAAATCGTTGACCGAAATACATTTTGTATCCTATAAATGTGCGCACGGTCAGCGCTATTGTATTTGAGTCTCACCTCTTATAAAACATTTACATAATATTACAATTTTACATATAAAACAAAAGCCACATAAAAAGAGTTATGAGGGACTCTATGAAGTTACGAAAAGAAGCATTCAATACTTATAATCACATTTTTTTAGCTAGGACCATGAAAACACGATTTCTATCAAGTTTTTATTTAATTTACCTATGCACTTTATTGTAGAAGCACGTGTCAACATGAATGTACAATTTATTTTGAAATGAAGTTGATTAAGGAATAGCGTGAGATTGCAGTAAGCCAATCAGAAGAAGGTTTTATAATGAAACAAATAGATCTAATGTAATTATTATGATTTATAATGTGTCTTTACGAAACGCAATGTGTCAATGCCAAAAATAACAATGCATTGTAAACATGGTAAAGAAAGAAGTATAAACTTTTACTTTGATTTGGTATTTCAATTTGTTTTTTTGGTAAATTAAATTTCATTATCATTCAATTATCACTTCAAATTATTCCAAGTTATTAAATCATTTCATACTGCTCTTTATACGATTTACCATTATCCTAGTTTTATTGGGGAAAATAATTGGAAATTAGAAATTTAAAAAAAAATGTCCACGCCCAAAATGCTTATGGTTTAATGTACGGACAAAACTATCAACATGATCGATGTGCTTAAAATTGACTCTAGATAACGAGGGTAAAACAACAAATATATCAAGACAATTATTTTGTAACAAATAAAAAGGATTTTAGCTAATAATAGTGCCTATTTTGGACCAGAGAATAAGCTCTATCTATTTAAGAAGTTTGCATTTATTCGAAAAATACCTATATGGTGTGAATACTCATATTGTTCGGCCAGTTAATAACCAAACGAGTATATACTCAAATGGCCCGACCATACGCGTAGGGTCCAAATACTCATATGTTCTGGAACACATACATACTGTACACTTCTCGTATTAGATTTAAGCATCTTGGAAGTTTGCAGTTAAATTTAAAATAACAAAATTAATTCATCCCCCCTTTTTTATCAGGTTTATTTATAGCAAATACACATTGATTTTTCTTACTGTCTGCTGTAGATTTTTTACTACAAAAAATGTTTAATTCATTTGATCATTCATCATGTTGATATCAAAATAGTTTTTCAGTTTTTCTGGTTTAAGAATTGAAAACAAAAACATGACACTTACCTTTTTACATTTGTTTTATATATTTTCATCAATATTATTTTGAAGGGTTATATACCTCTAGCTTTGGGTAACAGCCAGGAAGAAACTTTGACCATATAAAGACATATGACCTCAAACTTACACCAGTGTTAATCATTCTTTCACATTCTAAAAATAAAGCTGATTTGCCCTGTAAAATTTAGAGTTATCTCTCTTACAGTAGTCATTTAATATCTAATTTTACATTATATAGTATGTATTAGCTTTAGTTTAAGAATCAAATACTCTCAACTTCTGTATAACGTTTTTTTCTAGGTCGAGACCAGTAAATCAAATCAAGGAGGATAACTTATTTCTTCGGTTTGAGGACAACAGGATCATGAGGATCGAGTTATTTACGAACAAAATGGGTCTTATGATTGTTAGATTGGCTAGAGGTATAAGGGGGGGGGGGTTGAGATCTCAAAACACATGTTTAACCCCGCCGCATTTTTTGCGCCTGGCCCAAGTCAGGAGCCTCTGGCCTTTGTTAGTCTTGTATGATTTTCAATTTTAGTTTCTTGTGCATGTTGCGTATAATTCGAAGTTTAGTATGGCGTTCATTATCACTGTACTAGTATAGACATTTGTTTAGGGGCCAGCTGAACGACACCTCCGGCTGCGGGAGTTTCGCGCTGCATTGAAGACCTATTAGTGACCCTCTGCTACAATCTTATTAAACAAGTGAAACTGTGAGCTACTGCTCACTGATGATACCCCCACCGCAAGTGGATAGTTTTAATAGTGTAAACATATTCAAGTGTTCGGTAAACAGGAAGTTGTTGAGTGATGAATCTGAAAACGCATCACACGGTATAGCTGACTTGTATAAATCCTGAAACCAAATTTCAGAAATCCATGTATTGTAGTTCCTGAGAAAAATGTGACGAAAATTTTCAACTTGGTTATCATGTGTAAAATAATACATTGGCAAGTGTTCGGTAAACAGAAAGTTGTCGAGTGATGAATCTGAAAACGCATCACACGGTATAGCTGACTTATATCAAGTCTGAAACCAAATATCAGAAATCCTGGTAGTGCAGTTCCTGAGAAAAATGTGACGAAAAATTTCAACTTGGCTATCAGGTGTAAAAATGATACAAGTGTTCTGTAAACAGGAAGTTGTCGAGTGATGAATCTGAAAACGCATTACACAGTATAGCTGACTTATATCAAGCCTGAAACCAAATTTCAGAAATCCTGGTAGTGTAGTTCCTGAGAAAAATGTGACGAAAAATATTCATGGGACGGACGGACTGACTGACAGACTGACGGACTGATGGACTGACGGACTGACAGAAGGACAGACAGAGGTAAAACAGTATACCCCCCTTTTTTCAAAGCGGGGGGTATAAATATTGATCTCTAATGTCGTTATACTACATATATTATGAGTATAACGAAATCAGAGATCAATATTTTTATTAGATTGCCTCTGCTATTTTCTTTACTTTGGTCGGGTTGTTGTCTCTTTGACACATTCGCAATTTCCATCTCAATTTTATCTTGGTTTGTTTGCTAATTTTTCAATCACACCACACTTAGATCATCCTTAATTCATATGTCCTTCACTTTGAGGTCATCACAATATCAAAGATTACAACAACTGATTTGCAGATCCGAATGTATTTTTCAATTTCAACTAAATTTAAGTTAAAATCTCAATATTTTAGTTTTAGCCATTGTGAACATTTTGGTTGACTGTTACATGTGTTAGGAATACAAATTTTATGCCAAATCAATGAAGGTCAATGAAGGATAAAAAAAAAACCCACCTGAATTCAAATAGTTTGGGGATGGGGTCAAAATTGTTGCAAGTTTTGTTTAATTGACATCGATTTTATATATATCCTTATTGGTCAATCAATTTTTCCCAAATTAGGTTAAGAGTGGGGGTAAAGGGGAAAGGGGGGGGGGAATGAAAAAACTATATGAATTAAGCTTTTTATCGATCCTACATTGAACTTTTGATGTCGTCCCTAACCTATATAAGAATCATTCAGTCTAAGTTTGGTTGATATTGATCTTGAAGGTTAAGCATATTATTTTATGGACAACAGAACTGTTGTACCCCAAATTATTGCAAGTTTCCCACATGTCCCTTGGGGCCACGTGAACTTAACAACCGGCACACCTGTGCCTGTCACCTGGTGGAAAAATTCTGATGAATTTTTTTATGCGCATACATAATTAAGTTTCTCTTTGTGTTGCTTTTCATTCTTGCAATTCACTTATTTAACCCAGCTACAACCGGGTATAAAAATAACAGCCAAAATAGCAAAAAACATGTCAAAACTCCTAAAACTGATTGTCTCAAGCTAAAATATCATAGACGTTAGAGCTTGTCACACTAGTCATTTTGGAAGGTTTATAACCTAGCTCCTATAGTTATAAAAAAAAACCGACAAAACTGTATATTTCAGGTGTAATAGATCTTGTGATGCTGATAAATTTTGCATGTCACACTTTCCTATTGAGATATCAGTCAAAAACTGCAAAACATATACAGTGAAACCTTATTAAACCGAACCCTGAATAAACCGGAAACCGGTCTAATCCAAACTTGTTCTAGATCTGAAGACCAATCATATCCCATGTTCATGCATTGTGAACCCGATGAAACCGATTACCTGCCAAACCGAACAAAATCGCAAGTCCCGGAAGGTTTCTGTTCAGTCAGGTTTTACTGTATATATTTCAGGAGCTATAGTTGCAAAAACAAGTCAACAGATGTTTCTTCAATATTAGAGTAGATACATAAATGAACTCACCATAGATACTAAAATTGAGAATGGAAATGGGGAATGTGCCAAAGAGACAACAACCCGACCGTAGAGCAGACAAGAGCAGAACGTCACAAACAGGTCTTCAATGCAACGAGAAATTCCCGCACCAGGAGGCGTCCTTCAGCTGCCCCCTAAACAAATATATACTAGTTCAGTGATAATGAACGCCATACTAAACTCCAAATTGTACACAAGAAACTAAAAGTTAAAATAATACAAGACTAACAAAGGCCAGAGGCTCCTGACTTGGGACAGGCGCAAAAATGCGGCGGGGTTAAACATGTTTGTGAGATCTCAACCCTCCCCCTATACCTCTAGCCAATGCAGAAAAGTAAATGCATAACAATACGCACATTAAAATTCAGTTCAAGAAAAGTCCGAGTCTGATGTCAGAAGATGTAACCAAAGAAAATAAACAAAATGACAATAATACATAAATAACATCAGACTACTAGCAGTTAACGTGCCAGCTCCAGACTTCAATTAAACTGATTGAAAAATTATGTCTTCATCATATGAAAGTCAGGCACAATCATCCCCATGAGGGGTTTAGTATCATACCATCATAACTACCTGTTTTGCTGAACCTTTTTGAATAACACTTAACTTAGATCCTATACTTTTTATGATCACAGCTAAACACTGGTAAAAAATACTGTTTCAGGGGCAGTAACTCTTAAACAAGACTATTTTCTTCTATATTGTCCAAACTGTAGATAGTATCTTGCTCAGTGGCAGTTCCAAGGGGGTAAAAGGGGGGGGGGTGGTTCTGGGGTTTGGAACCCCCTTTTTTGGCTGATCAATGCATTTGAATTGGGACATATAGTTTGAACCCCCTTTGTTAAAATGGCTGGATCCGCCCCTGTTGCTGATCATTTTTGCTTATTACAAGTTTCATAACTATCTATTATAATTTTTACGATACAAGGCAAATACGCAAAATATTTGTAACAAATCATTATCAAAGGGCACTTACTCTAATAAGGAGTCGGCTGACAATTTCGACAATGTAAACCTATTAGTACTTGCTTATCGTTACTGCAAATTGATGTTTTTCTGTATCTTTTATAGTTTTCAAGGTTTGAGGCAATAATGTTAGTCCAAAACCACCAAAGCAGTAGATTATAAGAAGAATTTGATAATGTTCAGAAAAAATAGACATTCCCTTAATTCAAAAAATGTTTTGCCAACTAAAGTTAAAATTGTGTAGACTAAGGGACAAAACTCCTAAATACGTGTTACTGGAGACTCTCTTGTCATATTTGAGGTCATATTTGTAAATTATACATGATGAAGTTGCAGTATTACAAACCTTAATAAGATGCATTTATTAAAAATAAAAGAATTCAGTTACGCTACAAAATATGAAATTTTATTCTTGAAATAAAATAAATATATTATTTAAATATAAATGTCAGTAGTACAATGAGTTAGAAAAAACATTCATATGATTAGTGACTGATGGGTCATTGATCAAGACCACTGATAGGTCATTGAGTTGATATCAATGATGGGTCATTGATCAAGACGATTGATGGGTCATTGAATTGAGACTACTGATGAGTCATTGAGTTGAGACCACTGATGGGTCATTGATCAAGACGATAGATGGGTCATTGAATTGAGACTACTGATGTGTCATTGAGTTGAGACCACTGATGGGTCATTGATCAAGACCACTGATTGGACATTTAGTCGACGACAACTGATGGGTCATGGAGTTGAGACCACTGATGGGTCAATGATCAAGACGATAGATGGGTCATTGAATTGAGACTACTGATGTGTCATTGAGTTGAGACCACTGATGGGTCATTGATCAAGACCACTGATTGGACATTTAGTCGACGATAACTGATGGGTCATGGAGTTGAGACCACTGATGGATCATTGATCAAGACCACTGATTGGCCATTTAGTTGATATCAATGATGGGTCATTGATCAAGACTATTGATTGATCATTGAGTTGAGACCACTGATGGGTCATTGATCAAGACCACTGATTGGTCATTTAGTTGATATCAATGATGGGTCATTGATCAAGACTATTGATTGATCATTGAATTGAGACTACTGATGGATCATTGAGTTGAGACCACTGATGGGTCATTGATCAAGACCACTGATTGGTCATTTAGTTGATATCAATGATGGGTCATTGATCAAGACTATTGATGGGTCATTGAATTGAGACTACTGATGGATCATTGAGTTGAAACCACTGATGGGTCATTGATCAAGACCAGTGATTGGTCATTTAGTCGACGACATCTGATTGGTCATGGAGTTGAGACCACTGATGGGTCATTTAAATGAGACCAGATTGGTTATTGATCAAGACCACTGATTTGTCATTGAATTGAGACCACATATGAGTCATTTGAGTTGAGAACACTGATTGGTCGTTGATTAATACCACTGATTGGTCATTGAGTCGAGACATCTGATGGGTCATTGAATTGAGACCACTGATGAGTCATTGAGTCGAGACATCTGGTGGGTCATTGATCAAGACCAGATGGGTTATTGAATTGAGACCACTGATGAGCCATAATCGAGACATCTGATGGGTCATTGATACAGACAACTGATGGGTCATTGATTTGAGACCACTGATGGGTCATTGAGTTGAGACCACTGATCGGTCATTGAGTTCAGACCACTGATGGGCCATTTATCAAGACTAGTGATGAGTCATTGAGTCGAGACATCTGGTTGGTCATTGATCAAGACCACTGATGGGTCATTGAATTGATACCACTGATGAATCATTGAGTCGAGACATCTGACGGGTCATCGAGTTGAGACCAATCATGGGTCATTGATCAAGATCACTGATGGGTCATTGATCAAGACCACTGATTGGTCATTGAGTCGAGACACCTGATGGGTCATTGATCAAGACCACTGATGAGTCATTGAGTCAAGACATCTGATGGGTCATTGAGTTGAAACCACTGATGGGTTATTGATCAAGACTATTGACGGGTCATTGAATTGGGACTACTGATGAGTCATTGAGTCGACATCTGGTGGGTTATTGAGTCGAGACATCTGGTTGGTCATTGATCAAGACCACTGATGGGTCATTGAATTGAGACCACCGATGAGTCATTGAGTCGAGACATCTGGTGGGTCATCGAGTTGAGACCAATGATGGGTCATTGATCAAGAACACTGATTTGTCATCGAGTTGAGACCACTTATGAGTCATGGAGTCAAGACACTTGATGGGTCATTGATTAAGACCACTGATGAGTCATTGAGTCGAGAATACCGATGAGTCATTGAATTGTGGATATTTGCCGGTATAAAAAAGATGCCCTGCTTCATCGCATTTGGTGCCCACTATAGTACTGCAACTGACATCGAAAAAGACGCTTAGTTAGCGAGTTTAATGGTCCGGAATAACACACGGCTGCAAATTGTTTTAAATGATAGAATAATATCTATATTTTAATTTCCGTCGGGTCGTAAAAAATTTCTATGGTCACATTTTTGTATTTTATCCCTTTAATGGGGGTACCCCTCAATTTACGGTTTTGGGTAGTTTCCTTAAAATCCAAAAATATATTTTTTGGTTAAATTTCCCGCTATTTTCGTAAATATTTTCTATGCACATATCATCAAGGATCATCGGAATGATAAAGACATAAATATAATACCATGTTCAAGTAAAACTTTCAAACTTAAAGTTGGCTGTTTTTTAGATAGAAATTTAACGCGTTTTTCTTTGAAAACGAGAAAACAAATGATTCAAAAATAGTATTTGACATTTGAGAGGACAAAACATATTATTTCGATACTGCATGCAAATTTTCTTGGGCAAATTCCAAACAATTTTGTCAAAAACTCAAAAATAAAAACATCATTTGTACCTTTTTTAATTACGGAAATTTCCTATCCGTCAATCAGCTCCACCATTTATTTTTTCCTTCACCATCAATTTGATAGTTTCGATGTGATTATGTAGATTTTGTAGGAGAAGTTAATTTATTTTTGAGTGATTTGAATATATATAGTAGTTCTTTCGTGTATTTTCTGTAAATAAGTTATATTTTTTGTTAATAAAATTTTGACTTTATATAAAAGTTAACCAAATCCTTCGGATAAGAGGTTTTTCCGGATAATGACTATATATATATATAGTTGACATTGTGAGAAAATACATTGTATGTCAATGTTTAACCTCAGAGCAATTAATATGCATGCAAGTGGTCGGGGGAAAAGTACTATTGAAGATTCGCAGAGATTTGGTGTGTGGCAAGGTGATGCTAAAACCAACTTCTCTCTTAATATTCTGCTTTCAGTGGGCGAATCATCAGTGATGTTATGAGACTTGCACCAGAAGGCAAAATTGGTGCGTCTTTAAATTAGATTGATTGATTGATTGTTGGTTGCTTAAAATATTTCATGCATGTTCAGGACGAGAACAAGTTAACAATAAAAACAACAGGTAGGTTTTGTCATAATAGAGGCCATTCGGGATGATGATCGGGAAAATTTAGACTGCCACTGGAAAATGATGGTATATTGGATTGGGACAGAAATTTTCCATTGCAACATGTCACCTACGGACTCCTCAAAGAGTTGATGCAAGGGTTTTTAACGTGCAAAGAACGTGACACTCCCTTTACACGAGGCATCGGACTTAACGTCCCCATTCTGACTGGACGTGACTGCGAACTTGATACATCCCGCACAGCCAAACGGACTCCCCACTTCGTTTTACTGCCGGTCGGAAGAAGACCAAGTGATCATGTTTCGTTTCCCCAGTCACCCTTGGGGAACTTTGAATTAGAAACAACAGAAATCCATATATGTGATCAAACTGATCGACATGTATCCTCACAACCTGACACTTTTATACGATCTCGCGCTCAGTATCTTCCTTGTAGTTTGGATATGAAAACATATTAAAACCTTTAAAAAAAAACCAAGAAAACTACGCTATTCAGATACAGTGGTGCCAAGGGATATGAAATATAGAGTTTAGCTCTGAACTCAATTTAGGTGATGCCATATCTGCTGCAGGAAAATTGAAGTATATGTTAAGACTTTCAGAATTACACCAAGGTGTGTCTGAAAATATCAAGGAGTACATTAAAAGAAGAACAATTACCGGCTTGCCCTGCCACCAGTGCTCTTATGAGCTATGTCCTCGTTTTGATATTTCTATGGAAATGATGCCCGCATAGCTTGTTAATAGATATAGGAAAATGTGGTATGAGTGCCAATGATACAACACACCATCCAAGTCACAATTTATAAAAGTAAACCATTATAGGTCACGGTCCGGTCTTCAACACGGAGCCAAGGCTCAAAATTTCATTTGTTAGTTAATTGATGAAAAATAACACAAAGGCGCTTCTGAACCGTATATTGTCCTTAAAGATAACAAAAATTCGTAAATGTATGGCTATACAAAATCAATCGTTTCTGTAGCAACATTCGCCCCATTACATTTGGGATTGGCAGTGCAGATACATCATGCATATGCATATGGGAATATGGGTCACGAACATTGATCGAAACTTTGTACTCACATTTCTTTTGTGTTTCCTTTGCAAAGGTAGATAGCATTTGTACTCAAAAACTGTGTTTGCTTTGAACAAACTCTGTCCTGCGCCGAACTTGTTCTTATAAAAAAGGGAAGTGTCTTGTAATGCTAATACGCGTACTGAATCCGCATATGATGACTAAGAGATTGATTCATGTCCCTATTTTATGAATATACTTGAGCTATTGTGTGTCGCTTTTAAAAGTTATACAAGGATCATGACTGATTTTGAATTACAACATTAGAAAATTGGCATTGCATTGTATAATTTTTCATCCTTCCCTTAAAAAATTAATGAGTTAACTTTTTTACCAGGATTATCCCACTAAAAAAATGATCATGCACCAAACTGACTTTGTTTTACACTCAATTTTTTTTTAAACCTCGCATTCGCCTCGGGTGACTGAAGTATATTTTGTGTTTTAACTGCTCTGTCCAGACTTTGCAAATACACAATATGTATTTATCTATTACTAGATACTAATTTTCACAAAATACACAACCTTTAAGATGCAAAATTAAAAACACTGTTTCAGCGCTTGAATTTTGTTTTTTTTCAAAGATAGAAAAAATATTGAAATAATTTGATAAACTGGTGTTTTATACTTTAGAAAATAATTTTGTAATACACAATATGAAAGTTTATGGATGTGAAAAGGTCAAGGCCACTTCTTCTTTTGCTATGTATTAAATGGAAAAAAATCAGAAGGTTCCAAATCGACGCCATTTTGTAATGGCAGCTTTTCATATAAGTAATCAAATTTGTCGTTTTAACATCGTTTATAGCATATGCTTAAATGATTGAATCGTTTTTGTAGCATTCTATTGAATAAATATCAGAATATTTCTCCTTTTTGTCCTTGTGGTTGAAATGTTGATATTTTTAGGTCTGACCTTTGACCTCAATTTCACAAAATTGTGACCACTCTGGATTTTTACGACCCAACTTTTCTTATTATACACGTTTTCCTCTTTCCATCGATATATAATTTAGGTGTGTGTTCTTCCGGACCATTAAGTTTTAAAAAATGAACTCTGGTTGCAGTACTATAACGGTATTGGAATTATATAAATTAGGTGTTAAGTTGTTTATTTTTCATTTATCTCTTTATTGATGTAAGTTTCACCTACCTGCCAGCCTTTATTTTTTCCATATTTAAACAGTTTTCGCAGTGACCCATCGATTTCTGCATTTTAACTAGTGAATTGAGACCACTAATGAGGCATTGAGACGACACATCTGATAGATCATTTCATCAAGACCACTGATGAGTCATATAGTGACAAATGCATATTTACCATACTTTATTTAGAGACGGGCGTCTTTGATGAAACTTTAGAGAAGGTCAATTTCCTCCCTATTCCTCACCACTGTGAATTCATTAATATTCTTTGGATCATAATTTTCGTGGATTTCGTGGTAACAGGAGAACCACGGGTTCCAATTATCAACTTATTACAAATTCTCTAAAGGAATGTATGCAGACTTTGCCAAAACCACGAATTTGAATATCCATGAATATGCAAATTTTCCTCAATCCACGAAAAATTGGCACCCACGCAAATAAATCAATCCACAGTAATATATTCAATATGTTTTAGTGGACCCTTTTTACTTTCTTCCATTGAAGGAAAGTTCCTACACTGTGGATTAGAGATGAAATAAATTCATTTATGTCTATATGTATGCTATGCACAACTTTTTGTTCAGAATTTTTTTTTTCAGTCTTAAGATTGTTTTGGGCATTTGCAAGGCAAGCATCAGAATGCAGGATTTTTCGTATAAAAACTCTAATATCTTATAGCCCAATCCACTACCGTAGATCTTCTAGGGGATATTATTACAGACTAGGGGAATAGCTCTGGTAGCATGGATGGAGACGATTATATACGGACACATAAAAACACATCAGCTTCCATTTCTACATTTTAATCAGACAAAGAATGACGTCACAAACATAAATACAAGATACTGGCAAAAGGGGAACAACTCTCTCTTTCACACAGAAACATAATCCGACCATACATACTGATATATAACAATATCCCCTGCTTTAACTCTTCTGGGGACCACCCACTTCTGATTTGACCTGAAGGTCTTTCAATATTGTATTTTTAGCTAGCAGTGGCGGATCCAGAACTTTTCCTAAGGGGGGGCCCGCTCCAGTAATGCTTCAATGATTCCCTATATAATCAACCAAGCTAAGAAAAGTATATATAATCATATTATTAATTCGTATATTTTAAAAAATTTGATTCGTTTAGGGATAGTCACATGTTAAACTATATTTCCGAAGGTAGAGAGAAAACGGCGGATAGCAAAAAGCATATTGACCGGCAAAAGGCATAGTGCACGGTTATTTTTAGAATTCTAAAAACCGATATACTTTGTGACGTCATGTAATAAATTTCAGGATAATGTTTAACGTTTTGAAACAAATGATATCTGTGATCGATTAGTTGACGAAAAAAAATCTTCAAATTCATAAGATGTCCAAAAAAAAGTAAATGAAAATTAATAACAACTATAATATGTTGTTATTATCAAGGGGACAATGTCATATCTATAAAGTTCCAACAAACCTAAATGACGATTTTGATACAAACATGGTCGGAAATTAATAATATATATCAAATATAGCCATTGTATGAGGTCAATACAGGATATATCGACCCAAAGAAGTATATCGACCTCGGACTTCGTCCTCAGTCAATATACTTCTTTCAGGTCAATATATCCTTGTATCGACCTCATACAAAGGCTATATTTGTATAATATTACAACTTTGCTATGGAAGTATATGTCAAAATACAAACAAATATTGCCTTTGTCTATGCCAATCCTTCTGCTCAACTCTTAACAAACAAACAAGAATATAATGAACAATGACATCCATTGATCAACTTCTGCATATTAAAAATATCAATTTATAAAAACTAAAAGTATATTAATATAAACAATCATCATAAAATAAAATCTGTAACTGTAAACATTTAAAAATGTATAAATTATTAAAAATAAACATAATATCTCCTATAGAACATCTACTATAGTTGCTGTTATAGTCTGGAACATATAGAATAAATAAGTCTGGAAAACTTAACAACCAAAAATCAGGAGAGTCTGTCTTCCAACTTCTATATGTTTGTGGTAGTAAGTGTCAAAACACAGTCATCCACATCTCTAACTACAAAGCTAACAGTTGTTTCAAAATGGTAGAAAATTGTATTTGATTTACAGTTTGATTATAATTTCCTGGCAGTCTTATGTAGTCTCTTCTCATTATTCACTACACTGTAAAAGAAGAAATAACAAAATGAGAATTTGGTATTACCGGTAATGGCAGATATTTGATAAAAAAAAAAAATTAATAATATTAACAATTTGTTTTTAACTTGGGACAAATTATAGCTTATAACATTGTAAAGAAATCTATTTGTAGTTGGGGCCTTAGTGACCAAGAGGTTTAAGTGGTTCTTTTACTACATCACCAGCCAATCAACACTGAGGTTGCAAGTTAAAACTCCACATGTGGCAGGTGGCATTTGATTCCAATTTTAATTGACTAGAATATGTGAATATTTCTGCCACCATGATTATAATTTAAAATATTACTGAAAGTTAAATCAATCATCCAATCAACCTGATGTTGAAGACAATACGTTTCCTGAAGATGCCATTTGATGAATTTGGAATGTGTTTTTTCTAAAATGCAACATATTAGAAGTTTAAGTACCTTTTCTTTTAGATTTTAAATTAAATAGGGAACTAAAAAACAACTCAACTTTTCTGGCGGCCATCTTGGATAATGGATCGGCTACAAAGTAACAACACTTAGTCAGCACCTCATAAGGAACATTCATGCCATGTTTGGTTTCATTCCATTCAGTGGTTCTCTAGAAGAAGTTCAAAATGAAAAATGTTAACGACGACGGACGCCAAGTGATGAGAAAAGCTCACTTGGCCCTTCGGGCCAGGTGAGCTAAAAAATAATAAAAAAATCTAAGGAAATGGAAAGTAAGACAGAAAAAAGAACTTTATCCTATTGTGACCTAAACATCATTTTTTTTTTAGTATACTTGAATAGGAAATGTTTTCTTGTTTTACTATAAAATTACCTTCAGGTTAACTTGATTACAATCAAAATTCTTCATACTTCTATAGTGTGATTCTGAAGCACTGCTAGAGTATCATGTCTTCTATTCATCTTACATATATATATTTGCCTCAAAATCAGATTTCATTTTCTGGAAAAAAATAATTATATTCAAATACTTGTTAATTAACATAAAATTTAATACACATATTACATGTAGTATGCCTCCTTCTACTGACTGAAAAACAAATGTCACATACTCATCTTTAGTAATGTTGATATTATGAATATTTTATATCATTAAAGATTGGCCTCATTGCACAAAGATTTTATACTGCGAGACTTAAATATTTTTTGTCTGTATATATATAAAAATTGCTTTTTTTTTCTCTCTTTATTTTACATTCCTTTGTTATTAATTGATATTAAATTAAGAGACTTAATTGACTAGGATTGTCAGTTCCTTATAAAGGTCTTAGTTTTCTCCACTAATAAAAACAGGATGCCACAAAATAGCACCATGGTGTTTAAAGTGGCACTCAATATCTCAATTACTTTTTAGTGTGAGGAAATAAAGACATCAATGAATCAATAAATGTCAAGTGTGTTGAAAATAAAATAAACAGCTGCAATAAATGTAGGAGTGCACGATTGCAAGCCCTCCAATTGTTATTCATATCAATTATGTTTAAAGTATAGAATGAAATATTGTAGAAGGCAGTACATTTTTGTAGAACATTTGATTTATCCTGTTTATAAATCTGTGTATGCATTACATGACATCCTTCAGTTGACAAGTAGCAAATAGTTAATTCAGAGCATTTTGTTGCAAAGTTACTTAAGTATCCTATGTAGCATTAATGTAACAAATGAAATATATTCTTTCCTTGCACATTTGCTGCAAGCCAAAAGGAATGTTTTGTTTTTTTTAGAGCATACTATTTTGTTAAATGCATAACATTTAATAAAATGGAATAAGTGCATACATATCTGTTGGAACTTTGCTGAATTGTCCTTCTAACATTGACCTGGACTTCTCCCTCTGTCATTTTCTTTTTCATGTCAGGAATTTACAAACAGATCCTCCATAATCAAGACTTCATTCAAGTCCTGCTTAATTACTGTCATATAAAAAAAAATGCATAAATATTCAGCATTTCATTTACATTTATACTCATACAGTTATTGTCATAGTCTGATAAAAAATTTAAAGGAAAATTACAGTGACTACCTTAAGGCATCTGTAGCCATGTTGCAATTTGGGCATAACATAATTTGATTTCAACCAAAATTGTGTGATAAATAATGGGACAGTGAAAGTTAATTGCCTGATAACTCAAGTGTCATTCAGTGAACAATCTTGACATGTATCATCATAATCATGTATATTAAATTGTTTGTATTCTCATAATCATGTATATTAAATTGTTAAAGGAAAGGAGTTAAATGTTCAGTATGCAACAAGCATGGCAAGTGAAGTTTATATACCACTCCAGATAGATCCAGATGGATCGGTGTTATACATGTACATTGTATATCATAATCTGCAGTTGAATATAAAAAAGGCCTCCTGTATTTGAGTTTTTGCCAGATATTCAGATTCCTCTGGCTTTATTCATGATATTCCAAAATAAAAAAAATTCCTCATAACCTAGCTCTACTTTTCTTTTCATAATCAATGATGATACCACAGTCAACTAAATTTATATAGATATAGGAAGATGTGGTGTGAGTGCCAATGAGACAACTCTCTATCCAAATAACAATTTAAAAAAAAATAAAAAAAGTAAACCATTATAGGGCAAAGTACGGCCTTCAACATGGAGACTTGGCTCACACCGAACAACAAGAGCTCTATAAAGGGCCCCAAAATTACTAGTGTAAAACCATTCTAACGGGAAAAACCAACGGCCTAATCTGTTTAAAAAAACGAGAAACGAGAAACACATTTATATTACATAAACATTTAGTTCTCTTTTAAACTTCTGAAGTATATGTATATTTTATTTGGAAAAAGGGGGATCCAGGATTTTCAAAAGTGGCATCAAGATATCTTTTTACAGAGATTATACAAAGTTGTAGTGTCTTTGGTATGAATTTTCTTTCAAAAGAAAGTCGAAGGCTGTGTTTTTATCAACTAATTTGAACTCCTTTGGCACTCCACTTTTTTTACATTCTGATTCACACCACCAAAACACAAACAATAATAAAAGTCAATATGGGAAAAGTAACATTTTTCCCTACCATTGCCTACGTAAAATATGAAAAGGTCTACATTTTTTATAAGGCTAATTTATATAAAAAAGGTGGGGGTAACAAAACCAAAGCAGCACACCCTATCAATAAAGTATTGAGGTTACCCAGCTCGACCCCAACCCCACCATAGGCGGATCCAGGGGGGGGGCCCTGGGGGGCCCGGGCCCCCCCTTTCGTGGGAAAATTTGGTTGATTATATAGGGAATCATTGAAGCATGACTGGAGCGGGCCCCCTCTTAGGTCAGTCAGCGGGCCCCCCCTTAGGAAAAGTTCTGGATCCGCCACTGCCCACCGCTAGAATTAACTAGACTAAAAATTAGTAGTACTAATGTCAACATGCCTAAATGGGTTGTGAGATAAAATATGATATCTGTTATATCTTCTTTGACTTCAAGAGTATCTGCATGGCTTTAGTTTAGGACAAGCAAGGCAGATCAGTTTAGCTACCTTCCTCAATCCTCAATCTTATGGCCTTATGGCACAACTCTTCTCATTGGTGCATAAACGTATTTACACTTTTGGTATTTAGCTGTATTTTGCCTCCGAATGACCTTATATCACCTCCGAATAACCTTTTGACGTCAAGCAACAATTACTTTTTGGTTGTGACGTCATATGTTTTGAATTATGAAGTCAAAGTTTACGGGAACCTGTGTGATGTTATGTAATGGCGGACAAATTTGCATACAAGTGTAAATACGTCTATTATTACGCCCTATGTGTATCTTCCTCCATGTACTTTAATTTTGTTTTTGCTGTTACGATTGAGGTTGTAGATGTTCGGGTAAGTGATATTTCGTGATATATATTGTGATATTTCTTACGGGTGTGGAGAGTAAACCCCACATTGACAAAAACAAGTGCCCGCGCCGTGGTCATTTTCTTTCAAAAATTGCACAAGCACTTATTCTGTCAATGTTGGGTTTACTATCCACAACCGTACGAAGTGATTTTTTGTAAGTGGGTGGATAGTAAAACCCCACATTGACAAAAACAAGTGCCTATGTATTTTTGTGATCATTAATATTGGTCAGTCTTCATGATACACTCGTAAAAATCATACCCCCCAGACACTTATAAATGTTTTTGTGACAGTAAAATTTAAATAAAAAAGGACACACAACTCACATACCAAATATATGATTTAAATTTAAGAAATTCAAACTTTTGGTTTGATGACATTGACAGGGTAGTCGGTAAAAGTGGTAACCCGAACCCGGACCCGAACCGGAATTTGCCGGAAATTTGCCGAACCGGAAATCTATTTTACGAATTTTATGCTCTTTGCGTTTCGATTTTTTCTACTAACTTTTATGCATTTGATGTATAATTAAATTCTATCTCATGGGTGAAAAGATTTTTGTCAAAACATCACTAACAAAGATAAAATTAAGGTTTATTCATTTCCACCTCGGTAAAAGTGGTAACCCGAACCTGAAAGTTTTTCTTTAACCAAACCTTCTCTACCTAAGTGTTTTAAATTCGCTTTATTATTTTATGTCCTGAATGTAATAATCTTCCATATTTTACTTAAAATTGTTTTTACAACTTTGCCGAAAACTTTTTATCGTGGATATTAAAAAAAATGTTCACCCGAACCCGAAAGGGAGACAACTCCATTTTGATTTGAATTTTGGGGCGATTATGATGCTACTCGTTAACTCGGCCTATGCCGAATTCGGACCATAACTTCGGCCTATGTTGATTATTGTGTTTTCTGAATTATTATTTCTTTTTTTCTGTATAGCTTTACTGTTTTGTTTTGCCATAGTGACACTATACAAATCCTTGAACATATTAACAAAATAAATAAAAGACCCCCCCCCCCCCCCAAAAAAAAAAACCGTAACTATCTGCTTGTTTATGTCATAAATGTATTCAATATGTTTGTGTGTGTTTATTTGATATTTAAGTGTGATTCCTCAAATTTTTATGTTTATAGCGAAGTAAAGTTCGGAGATTATAGATGAAATATATAAGTAAAATTTAAATCAGACAGTCCTTTAGCAATTGAAAAAAATCACAGGCACTTGTCTCAGAAAAAAAAATCACGTTATATTAAGGTATATAGGTAATTTTTTTTCTGAGACAAGTGCCTGTGAAAAAAATATATATAACTGATCACAAACACAAATACACCAAACGAATTGATAACAAATCATTACTGTCATATTCTTGATTTGGTACAAGCATTTCCTATGTGTAAAATGGTTTTAACCTGGTTGTGTTACTAGCTAAGCCTCTCACTTGTATACGAGAGTTCATATAGAATTCCATTATATTAACAACATTTCTTTAGCAAAACAAACAGACATGATAGATAAAACACAAAAGCACAATATCACGTACATCAGTTGATAAACAACAAGTAACAAAACACTACATTTCAAGACCCCCAAGAGTGACAGAGGATTGGAGAGATGGTATTCATTGGTAGATACCTCCACGAAAACCATAGTCAAAGTGGAGCGTCCGTTTTGCTGTGCGGGATGCACAAGTACGTATCCACGTCCAGTCAGAATTGGGACGTTAAATTAGATGCCTCGTGTACGGAGAATTCCGTGCTCTTTGTACGTTAATAGCCCTTGTAACAATTATTTGAGGGGTCAACAGATGGCATGTGGCAAAGATCAATTTCTGTCTCTATCCAATCTGCTATTCCCGTGGCAGTCGAAATGTCTTCGACCTTCATCCAGGACGGCCTCTGATGCAAAACTTACATGTACATGTACGTACCTTCTGTATCTATTATTTTTTTGAACTTTTTGTCGTCATGAACATATATATAATAAAAAGAAAATGTGGTACGAGTGTCAATGAGACAACTCTTCAGAAGAGAACAAATGACACAGAAACTAACACTTATGGGTTACTGTACGGTCTTTAACAGTGAGCTATGTCTATACCGCTATTAAAGGCCCCTAAAGACAAATGTAGCACAATTCAACAAGTCAACTGATGGCCTTATTTAGGTACACAAAAAATAAATAACGATAGGCAAATATGTAACAGCAACAAACGACATCCACTGGATTGCAGGCTCATAATTTTGGTTAGGCCTAGGCATATACAGAATATGGCGATGTTAAACATGTTAGCTGGCGTCAAACCCTCCCTTAACCTGGGACAGTGGTGTAACTGTACAACATAAGAGCAGGCTAAAAAATCAGTTTGAAAGGCTCAACTCATCAGGTGGATACAAATAAAAATAAATTTTACACAAAGTGAACGTGGAAGGGTCCTTGTACATCTCGAAAACAAACAGACACTAAATAGGAAATACAGATCAGGGAGTAAAGTACTGAAAGCTAGCTAAAAGCTATTAAAGACTAATAAATAATCATGCATCTAAGACTAAGTTATTATTTATAACACATCCAACATCCGAAGGATTTAGTGTGAAGATCATAAACAGTGGAATTTTGCTAATGTTGTTATAACTTTGTGGGCATATATTTTTATCTCGATGATTTAATATGTTTTGACGAATTTAAAACAGTTCAGTTTATTTCCGAAAAGAATGATGGTTCGAAATATTAAATCGAAGATAATGAATGAAGCAGAAACAACGCAACTCAACAGATATCCTCCTCTAAACGTCTATTACAGTTGCAGATATCTGTCTATACAGTTACCCATATCTTCGCGATTTTTTGAAATGATAATTTTTCCATTTAGCGGTTGAACTACGAAAAGAAGCTTTGTATTTCAGTTTCAAACTTAGTTATACTTTAAATAAGACACAAAATACCGAAGAATAATACAGATCATCATTCAAAAAGTTTACACTTGGAAAAAAACACAATGAGATTACAAAGCATAAATCACACGCTGATAATTACAAACAAGCGTTGCGATTAAAAAAAAAACAAAACAAAAAAAACAACTGCAGAAGATTATTATATAGACTATCATTCAGAGAACAGTTCCACCATAAAAAAAAAAAGACCCAATGAACAGTTCCACCATAAAAAAAAAAAGACCCAATGACATATAAAACCTTCAAAACAGACATTTACACATGACATGGTTCTACCAAATTTAGTTGTCCTATTGTTCAAAATAAGAGTCTATTTATATATAGAATATAATAGAACAGTATAGAGTAGAATATTTTCCACCCAAATAACAGGGCCATAAATGCCATAAAAGATACAACTGATTTACATTATTGGTAACAACAACAACAATAATAGTCACATATAAATATATATTTAGTAAATAAGCATTGGTCAGAACCAAAGCCAAAAACCACATTTACATATTGTGAATAAAAGAACGTGCTGAAATGTCTCGTCTTCCTCACTTTTCATTGATATTATGTTGATAGTCCTAAATATAAAGCTTTATTACAACTGTCACACAAACTTAACATTAACCAAGAAAATTAAAAATTGACCAATGAACCATGAAAATGAGGTCAAGGTCAGATGAACATTGCCAGGCAGGCATATACAGCTAACAATTCTTCCATACAACAAATATAGTTGATCTATTGCTTATAGTTTAAGAAAAACTTACCAAAACACAAAGACTTAACACTGCATGAGCAATGAACCGTGAAAATGAGGTCAAAGTCAAATAGAACCTGCGTGACTGATATAGATCATAAAATATTTCCATACACCAAATATAGTTGACCTATTGCTTATAGTATTAGAAAAAAATTACTAAAACTCAAAAACTTAACTTTGATCACTGTACCATGAAAATGAGATCAAGATCAGATGACACAAGCCAGTTTGACATGTACACCTTACAGTGCTTCCAAACACCGAATATACTAGACCTATTGCTTATAGTATCTGAGATATGGACTTGATCACCTAAACTTAACCTTGTTCACTGATTCGTGAAAAGAGGTC